>NW_021829834.1:0-5660 GCF_006345805.1 Octopus sinensis | reverse complement strand
TTATTTGCCTGTAATCGGTTGCATAAGGGATCTCGTGGGTTGGAATGAAAGTGTATGGATATATTTTATATTTTATATAGATAATGACCCTACGTATAATTGATCATAAATAAAACAGCAATAAATAAGAAGGTTATTTTGATAGGTATACAATGAGTTAGTAGCATTGTTGCTTTGACAAATTTATAGTCAATCTAAAACAAACACACAGGAAACGAACGAACACACACACCCACACGCACACATGCACACACATACACAAGTGTATATGTATGAATGTGTGGAGGCACATGGCCTAGTGGTTAGAGCAGCGGACTCGCAGTCGAGGGATCGCGGGTTCGAATTTCAGACCGGGCGATGTGTGTGTATATGAGCGAAACACCTAAGCTCCACGCGGCTCTATCAGAAGGTATTGGCGAACTTCTGCTGACTCTTTCACCACAACTTTCTCTCATTCTTTCCTCCTGCATCTTGCAGCTCACCTGCGACGGACTGGCATCCCGTCCAGGTGGGGAACCTATACGCCAAGAAAGCCGGGAAACCGGCCCTTATGAGCCAGGCGTGGCTCGAGAAGGAACAAGCAATATGTATGAATGTATGTATATGTGCATGTGTATGTATGGAAGGTTGTGTGGGGAAAGAATAGAAGGTGAAAGCAAGTATTTTTATGCAAGCTTTACCAGAAACGAGTTGTCTCTAAGTGTCGCCACTTATTTGCTTATCTCTCTGTCTGTTTGTCTATCTCTCTATAGTTTATCATATTTCTTTACTGATTTTTATTCCCCCGTTTCTCGTTTTACTTTGACTGTTCGTTTAACATGCGTCAAACAATGAAGAATAGCTAAGCGAAAACGAAGAGAAGGGAAATAGGAAGACAAATATATATATAGAATATAGATATGAGCATCTTTTTCAAAGACATATTAAGTAGAAAAAAGAATTGTTGGATGCGGCATTGAATACCAAAATAAAGAAGAATCAGCAATTCTCCAAAGGAACACAATGCGAGAGACGGACGATATATGTCAACTAGAAAGAACATTAGATACTATATAATTCCAACTGTCACGGACCGGTTAAGCATTCCTGTTTTAGTGTTAAGATGAATGAGGTCAGAATTGCACTGCCGTAGCGTCAGCGAGATAGCTATTAGAATATTCCTCCTTATAAGCAGACACATCCGAACAGATACATATTCTGACAAACAGGGACACACACACACACTCACAGAAATACATACACACACAGAGTCTCACGCACTCTTTCTCTGTCTCTAACACACATATAGACGTGCCTATATATTATATATATATATACACGCACGAACATGAACACACGTGTATACACACAGATGTATATATATTTGTATATGCATATATATGTATATATATGTGTGTGTGTGTGTGTTTGTGTGTATACATACATGGATACATACATACATACATACATACATATATATACATATATATATATTGTGAAACATAAAAAGCGAAGGAAAAACACAGAAACAACAACGTGAGGACGTGGAAATTGTAATATATATATATATATATATATATATATATATATATACACACCCCAAATACATACGCATATATATATATATATATATATATAGTATATATATCTACATATATATATTTACATACATATAGTATATTATATATATATATACAACTAATGAAAAGGTTGGCTTTTATTAGCAATTGAGCCAAAAGGCAAATTGATACTGGTATACAAACATAGAGCACATATGTGTGTATATATATATATATATATATATATATAAATATATATTATATAATATATATATATATACCACCAAGTAAGTTAGGGGTTGTGGATCCAACCCACTCAGGGATAATACTTATCCAATATACTGTTGGGTATAAAACCCAAATTCTTAAAACTAGTGTTTTTTAATTGCAATTCATAAAACTTACTTATTGTATTAAATGGGTGAAGGTAAGGAAATATTTTATCATTAATTATATTACAACTATGAAAATGGAGAAACACATTACTTGGTTTATCAGCTTTAAGATATTAGAATGTTGACTTATTTATTATCAAAACGACAAACATAATAGCATACATTATATATATATATATATATTTAATATATATATAATATAATATATATTATATATATATATATATATATATTATATATATATATATATATATATATATACGACGGGCTTCTTTAGTTTCCGTCTACCAAATCCACTCACAAGGCTTTGGTCGGCCCTAGGCTAGAGCAGAAAAAAACCTTCCAAGGTGCCACGCAGTGGCATATATATATTTGCGTGTGTGTGTGTGTGTGTGTGTGTGTGTGTGTGTGCGCGTGTGTGTGTCTGCATGAGTGTACTTGCATGTGTGTATTATAATTGTTCTTATAATTGAAAGTATTATTCTGAAACATTACTTAAAAATCCACAGCAGGTTCTTTATATCATTCCTTGCTTCCGTGTCAACTATATAATCTCTGTCTTTATCTTTCTTGCTCTCTCTCTCCTTCTTCTTCTTCTTCTTCTTCTTCTTCTTCTTCTTCACTATCATCGTCATCGTCATCGTCATCATCTTCTTCTTCTTCTTCTTCTTCTTGATCTTGTTCTTGTTCTTCTTGCTCTTGTTGTTGTTGTTGTTGTTGTTGGTATTCTTCTTCTTCTACTTCTTGATATTGTTGTTGTTGTTGTTCTTGTTCTTGTTCTTCTTGTTCTTCTTCTTCTCCTCCTCCTCCTCCTCCTCCTGCTTCACCCATCTCCCTATTTCTTTGTCTCTGTCTGTCTTTCACACTCACGTACACAAGCATACAGATATAAACCATTTACCAGGAAACAGTTGGCAGTTCCTTCGCAGTTTCCTGTATGTTGCGTTCATCAGTCCTGTATGCGATAGATTCGATTTATGAATATATTACATTACTGAAAGGTATAGAGTGATCGTATACTTCTATGGTTCATTGTCTTTAGGGATAACCATAAATAATACAAACATTTACGTGTGTATGCGTGCTCGCATATATGTGTTAGTGTGTGTTGGTGTGTATATGCGCGTGTATGTGTGTGACTATGTGTGTATATTTATATGTATGTTTGTGCATATATATATATATTATACGTATATATATATATATATATATATATATATATATATATATATATATATATATATATATATATATATAATATAAATAATGAGGAAGATAATTAATATTAATTTTAATATCAAATTAAAACCAGTAGTCTAGCATACAAAAAATCTGAGAAATCAGAGAAAATTCTAATATATGTGTATCCACATATATTAGAATTTTCTCTGATTTCTCAGATTTTTTGTATGCTAGACTACTGGTTTTAAATTGATATTAAAATTAATATTAATTTATCTCCCTCATTATTTAAATATTGAAATAAATACGTTCTCTAGTAGCAAGCACTAACCGCAGTGAATTATTTACTGCAGTTCTTCGCTTCAGGAATTTTTTAGTGCGCCGGAACTAAGACATTTGAAATTTTATACCTAATGTAATCGGTAAAACTAAACACGTGTCTGTTTTGGCACAGAAAGCTGGGGTAAGTTTTTTTCAGATTGCATTTACACTGAACGATTGTACTGATGAGGCCACGGACATTTGAATTATGTAAGTAATTCTTTTGTTAAAGGCCGAAACCGAGGTATGCAATTAATTCTGTTTTTTATATAAATTTTCATCTGTCCTGCCCGCCAAATTTGGTTCTGGGTTCGCTGAATTTTTCCTCTAGAGAACTTTCTTTGTAGTTTGATCGCTGACGATGTATTTCTAGCATACTCGCCCTGCCAATATACATAATATATATATATATATATATATATAATTATATAATATATATTATATATATATATATATATATTATTAGTGAATTGAAGAAATGGAGTTGAACGAAGATTGAACAGAAATCGTTTTATTGCATTCTACACGTGTTTTCGAAAGGCACAATTTACCAAATTCCGATTGAATAAGGAGACCATATTGTGTGTTTCTCTTCAATTCACTAATAATATTAAAATTCAATTATCTGCACCAACGCACGGTTGCAACACCATATGGTTGTACCTCCAACCGTGCTGTCTTCTGCTGTGATTTTTGCTACCAAGGTATCGGTTAAACTTTTGATTAATCTGCAACAAGATTATTCATCTTTCTATTTCACAATATATATATATATATAATTAGGGTTCAGCAAAAATTGCTTTAAAAACACCGAACTTTTAGAGATAGCAGCCAAAGAATATAGCTATTTCCTCTACTTTAATTCTTTGGCTGCTATTTCTAAAAGTTCGGTGTGTGGTAAAGCAATTTTTGCTGAACCTTACTTATATAAAATAATGTTTAAATTTACCGTAAACGGTCCTTTTACATACTGAACACTGCTTGGTAAAATTATTAATTACTTATTAATTAATTAATTTTACATTTATTCTTATTGACCATATATATATATATATATATATGTATATTTGTATGTATATGTATATAGATGTATACATACACACACATGCGGCCCTGCGAGCACACACACAAACACATAACTACTATACCCTGTGTAGCTGTAGCTTATGATTATCCGCGCAGTAGCATGTGTATGTCTAGGAGTGTAATCGTGGCACTCCGCCGGTTGCGACGACGAGGGTTACAGTTGATCTGATCAATGGAACAGCTTGCTCGTCAAATTAACGTGCAAGTGGCTGAAAACTCCGCAGACACATGCACCCTTAATTTAATTCTCAGGGAGATTCTGCGTGACACAGAGTGTGACAAGGCTGGCCCCTTCGAAATACAGGTACAACGTAAACAGAAAGAAGGAATAAGAGAAAGTTGTGGTGAAAGACTAACAATGCCTGGTCTGGGAATCGAAACTGCGATCCTACGACCGCGTGTTCGCTGCCCTAACCACTGGCTCATTGCGACTCCACAGAAGCGTAGTACAGTATATTGAGTTCTAAATAACTGACTATACATATGTTCTGTTGAGGGCCATTACTATCTAATCATTATATATGTGTGTGTGTGTGCATATATATATATATATATTTATTTATTTTATATATTTATTTATATAAATAAATTAATTTACTCTGCTATGTATTGAGTACCTTATTTACTACTGTGTTAACCCCGACTCAACCCGGGACCTACATATATATATATATATAATAATATATATATAATATATATATATAATATATATATATATATACATATATATATTATATATATACTGTATAAATATAAATATATGTGGCTGTGTGTTAAGTAGATTGCTTACCACACAGGTTTAGTCCCACTGCATGGCACCTTGGGCAGGTGTCTTCTAATATACCACCCTCGGACCGACCAAAGCTTTGTGAGTGATTTGGTAGACGAAAACTGAAAGAAGCCCATCGTATATACATACATATATATTAATATAAGTATGTGTGTATGTATGCATGCATACATGTATTATATATATATATATATATATATATATATATACATACATGCATCCGAAACCATGTGTTTGGGAACCAATCTTCTTATCACAAAGCCACGCTTGTAGTATAACTTCATCTTACATTGCGTGTCGTATTAAAACGTTTGTACAATGACCACAATATAAATTTTCGATTCATTC
>NW_021829833.1:0-5850 GCF_006345805.1 Octopus sinensis | reverse complement strand
ACTACACACACATACATACATACACACATACATACACACACATACATACATACATATACATACACACATACATACACACATACATACGTACATAATATATACATACATACATTACATACATACATACATACATACACACACATACCATACATACATACACACACCACATACATATCATACGTACATACATATATACATACATACAATATACATACTACATACGTGCAACATTCATATATACAGGCATACGTACACACATACACACACACACACACACACACACTTATATATATATATATATATATATATATAATATATATATATATACTGTATATCTATCATTACTATGTATGTATGTATGTATCTAGTATGTATGTATGGTATGTATCTATTCTATCATGTATCTATCTATCTATCTATCTATCTGTCTATCTCTCTGTCTCTGTATATATATATAGATACATAATACGCAGTAGATAGATAGATATTACAGCACACCACACACACACACACACAACACACACACACACACATATATATATATATAATATATATATATTATATATATATATACACATTTATTTATTTATTTTGGTAGTTTTGACTTTAAGAGTCCCTCCTCGCGTGTAGCATTTATGTATAGTAATGCCCTCTATATAAATAAATATATTTAAATGAAAAAATTGTTGGATGAATTCTTATAAAGATTTTATCCTATTTTAAAAATGTATATATATATATGTTTATTTTTATGTTCAGTTATAATAAAACAATTTCACATTACAGTTCTATATTTAAGAGATGAGGAATTATGTACATTATTTACATTGTTTACATTATTTACATTGTTTACATTATTTACATTTGACGGATATTTGTCCTCATCTTGTTTGTTGTTAACACAGCGTTTCGTCTGATATACCCTCCAGACTTCATCAGGTGTCTTGGGGAAATTTCGAACCTGGGTTCTCATTCCTAAGATATTTTTTGTTGTTGTTGGTGTTGTTGTTGTTGTTGTTATTGTTGTTATTATTATTATTATTATTATTATTATTATTATTATTATTATTATTATTATTATTATTATTATTATTATTATTATTATTCAGTAGTTTTATTTTTATAGCGTGCTTTCACTTCACTACCGAGCGCAGCTCTGTGTGCCTTGGGTATGTGCTGTGATTTGTTGTGATGCTCTGATGGTTATTGTATGGAAAGTGTTCTGCGTAGGATGTGTACAGTGCCTAGTAGTGTAATTTTCTGTATGTTATATGTGTTTGTAAGTCCTGGTGTTTTTGTTATGTATTTGTCGGAATATTTTTTATCATGCCTAATGCACCTACTATGATAGGAATGTTTCTGTTTTCAGATTCCACATTCTAGTTACCTCGTTCCAGGTCTTTGTATTTTGAGAGTTTCTCCATTTCTTTTAGAGACACGTTGTCATCTGCCGGTATTGATACATCAATTAGAAAGCATTTTTTTTCTTCATGATCTCTGACAACTATATCTGGTCTGTTGGCCTTAATTTCTCTATCTGTGTGTATCGGCATATATTATTATTATTATCATTATTGCTATTATTATTATTATTATTATTATTATTATTATTATTATTATTATTATTATTAATTATTATTATTGTTATTATTATTAATGTTATTATTATCATTATTATTATTATTATTAAGGTCACTGCCTGGAATCAACTTGGAATCTATGCCATATGCCCGTGGGCAATTATGGAGTGAATTTTTAGGGCTTATATTTCTAATAACAAGAAGACAAATATCCGTCAAATGTAAATAATGTAAATAATTTCACATTAATCTGATGGTTTACTGTATATTTTTCTAGGGTACAAATCTATCCTTCTTAAACAAGAATATTGTTGACTGTGACTTCGAAGTATCGGTCAGCTAAGCTATCGTTTGACACTCAGACAATGGTTTAGTTGACCGAAAATCCGAAGTTACTGTCAACAACATTCTTGTTTAAGAACAATAATTATGTGTGTGTATACACGCGCGCGCGCACACACACGCATATATATATATACGCATACATATATGTATGCATATATATATACTCAAAATAAGCAAAATAATCAAAACTCCACGGATTTTTATGGATAGCACCATACAGAATTCTGGTGCATCTAAATTAAGTACCATATTCATTTGAATCTAAATTTTTGCGGAACTTATATATATATATATATATATATATATACATATGTGTGTGTGTGGTGTGTGTGTGTATGTGTATATACATATATGTATATATATAATATATATATATATATATATATATATATATATATATATATATATATATATATATATATATATATATATATATATATATGTATATACGTATGTGTTGTGTGTATACATATATGTATATATATATATATATGAAAAAAACAAGTCAAAAATAGAAAATGCTAAGATGATTTTATAGTGAATCTTTCAGTACCGGTTTCGGTCATTTTGAGACCTTTTCAACTGTAACGATTAAATAATTAAATTTTGAAAAATTTAGAAAAATTAGAAGAAAGGTTTTTTCAAAATTTAATTATTTAATCGTTACAGTTGAAAAGGTCTCAAAATGACCGAAACCGGTACTGAAAGATTCACTATAAAATCATCTTAGCATTTTCTATTTTTGACTTGTTTTTTCATATATATCAACTCGTTGTGTTCCTTTCCACCCTTATACATATATATATATATAATATATATATATATATATATATATATATATTATATATTATATATATATATATATATATATATGTCTATACATATAGTATATTATATATACGTATATGTATGTGTGTGTGTGTATAGATAGATAACTAGATAGATACAGACATGCGCGTGCGCACACACATATTAAAGTTGCTTGGCCAAGTGGGTTTACAAACGTAAAGTTCGAAGCTTCAACACTCTGATAAGACAACGTGTTGTGCTCTTGAACAAAGCACTCCTTCATTTTTACGCTACTCTAATCGACTCAGTTGAAAGTAGGTAGCTGGTATGGCGCAGCCAACTCTCCTCCCTCCAGGTGTCATATTCTGGGTGTTCCGCTCGTTAAAGGATGGGATCACCAAAGGGGTAAAAACGGTGACTGTTAGCTCGCGACACCTAAAACAACAAGCGGATGATGGTATATGTTATCTCGTGGGACTTGATTTGGTTATGAGTGACGGTTGTAGTTTTTATATCTGTGTGTATATATGTATGTATGTATATATATATATATGTGTGTGAAGGCGCATGGCTCAGTGGTTAGAGCGTCGAACTTACGATCATATACTGATGTACAGGTACTTATATTTCTCTGAAGTTATCTTTCCTTTTATCTTTTACTTTTTTCAGTATCTGGGGCACCACCTCGAAGGGTTTAGTTGAGCAAATCAACCCCAGTACTTATTTTTACTGTTTTTAAAAGCCTGGTACTTATTTTATTAGTCCTTTTCGCTGAATCGCTAACTTACGGGAACGTAAACAAACCAGTACCGGCGGTCAGGCGGTGGGGAAAACACAAAGACGCACACAAACGGATATATATTTCGGTCTTCTTTGAGTTTCCGTCAACCAAAAACCTACTCACAAGGCTCTGGTTAGCCCGAGGCTATAGTAGAAGACACTTGCCCAAGGTTTCATGTGGTGGAACTGAACTCAGAACCATGTGGTTTGGAAGAAAACCTCTTACCACACAGCCACACCTGCATTTCAGTAAATTTGTTTCATTTAATTATCTAAGTAAATTTAATAATTATTTAATTTAGAGTATGAGCACCCTTGTTCGGGAAAAAAATCAGTAATCTGGAATTGCTTGAGAACCAAAGGTTCCAGAAAATCAACGTTGTGCTTTTACTGGGAAGTGTGCATTTCCGATCCCATATAAAACCTTGTGCTCAGGAATCTCTTTGATTCCAGGAGTGGTGGTGGTTGTCCATACGGCGGTTAAACTATCAGAAACGTTTGCCGCAATGAAGTACCTATTTCTTTACTACCCACAGGGGGCTAAACACAGAGAGGGGACAAACACGGACAGACAAACGGATTAAGTCGATTATATCGACCACAGTGCGTAACTGGTACTTAATTTATCGACCCCGAAAGGATGAAAGGCAAAGTGGACCTCGGCGGAATTTGAACTCAGAACGTAGCGGCAGACGAAATACCGCTAAGCATTTCGCCCGGAGTGCTAACGTTTCTGCCAGCCCTGAAGTACCGCCACTCCAGTAGTTTCTGCGCTTGTGAGGGAACATGTTAGGTGTAGCGTAGGTACTATTATCATTACTACTACTACTACTACTACTACTACTACTACTACTACTACCGCCACTACTTGACTTCTCAGGACTCTCGGTCTTACTTGTGCTAGTTGATTCTGTGTGAGTGGACAACAGGGTCTCTTTCCACAAACTATAAACTTTGCTACTTCGACGCTAACTTATCGTGGGAGACACTCAACACTTAAGCATCAATTTCAAAATCCTAACAGTTCCCAATAGAGCAGTTTTGTGGGGTCCCTGTTCTGCTCTCATGTCAATTCCAATTTCTCCAACACATTTCTCGAACTTAGTGCTCTGAGGGCCTCTCGTCGTCGTCATCATCATCATCATTATTATTATTATTATTATTATTATTATTATTATTATTATTATTATTATTATTATTATTATTATTATTATTGTTATTATTATTATTATTCCTTCGTAACACATTGTAGGTAAAAATGCACTGGAGTCTTTAGTCATCTGTCAAGTCACAACAAGGACCTCAGACATAGTACCACGACAATCGGATTGGCTACCGGAACACGAAGAAAAAAAAACATTGCAATATATTCATATCTTAAAGAGAAGAGTACGCCAGGCAAAATGCTTAGCGGCATTTCGTCCGTCTTTTTACGATCTGAGTTTTAATTCCGCCGAAGTCGACTTTGGCTTTCATCCTTTCGGCTTTGGTAAAAGTACCAGCTGGCCACTAGAATCGATATAATCGATTTAACCCTTCTCCGAAATTGTTGGCCTTGTGCCAAAATTTGAAACCAGTATAGTCCTACCCTAAAGATTTAAAATCTGAAACCAGTATAGTCCTACCCCAAAGACTGACTCAATAATATTCACATAAAAAAAACATGCAACATTGATTCCTTATACGAGCTTAAGGCCATGCACCTATAAATATATATTAATGTGGAAGCACTCCGTCGGTTACGACGACGAGGGTTCCGGTTGATCCGAATCAACGGAACAGCCTGCTCGTGAAATTAACGTGTAAGTGGCTGAGCACTCCACAGACACGTGCACCCTTACGTAGTTCTCGGGATATTCAGCGTGATAAGAGTGACAAGGCCGGCCCTTGAAATACAGGTACAACAGAAACAGGAGTAAAGAGAGATGAGAAAGTTGTTGTGAAAGAGTACAGCAGGATCACCACCATCCCCTGCCGGAGCCTCGTGGAGCTTTAGGTGTTTTCGCTCAATAAACACTCACAACGCCCAGTCTGGGAATCGAAACCGCGATCCTATGACCGCGAGTCCGCTGCCCTAACCACTGGGCCATTGCGCCTCCACTGTATATATTAATATAAGACCAAAGACTTATAAGTGTATATTAACTTAAGGTCATACACTTGAAACTACAGCAGTTCGTTTCTGATAGATATTTTGTCGTTTTTGAGCAGTTGGAGCATCTACAGGAAGTCAGCGATGTAGTTAAGTTGCATTCATCATTTATCTTTTACGTGTATCAGTCATTGGACTGTGGCCATGCAGGAGCATCGTCTTGAAGAGTTTTAGTTGGAAAGATAGAACTCAGAACTAATTTTT
>NW_021829831.1:0-5823 GCF_006345805.1 Octopus sinensis | reverse complement strand
TACTATACATGCAGAGTTCATGCTACATACATACATACATACATACATACACATACACACACATATATATTATTAACATATATACTATACATACATATGTTCATGCTTACATACATACATACACATACACACACATATATTTTTACATATATACTATACATACATACGTTCATGCTTACATACATACATGCATACATACATACATACATACATACATACATACATACATACATACATACATACATGCTTACATACATACATACATGCTTACATACATGCATAGTACTAGTGTTTAGTTACTTTTAGCAAGATAAAGGACAAGTGTAGGGAGACACACTTTCATAAATCTTCAATTAACTTTTAGGTGCCATTATAGCAGTGGCAGCCATATTGAACACTGAAAATTTTAATTTATTAAGTGAAAAAAAAAATTGTCACTGAGAGAAAGAAAGACAGCAGAGGGGTAGTGGGATAGTAAATGAAAGACTAGAAGGAATTCTAGAACAGACCAACAGCATAATAGGTTGGATTGGATATGGCACCAAGTAGAGTAACTGCAATGTTTGAAATGAAAATTTAAAATTAGTAATTGCAAAATTTATGACCATAAACATTTTTACCCCTCTTTGTTATTACAACATTAATTTAATTATGTATATATATATATATATATAATGTTTGTATGTCTATGTATATATATATAATGTTTGTATGTCTATGTATAAACAGATATATGTACATGCATTTATCTGTATTTGTAAACAACTCTCTATATATATATGTGTGTGTGTGTGTGTGGTGTGGCCATAAACATTTTTTCCCCTCTTTGTTATTACAACATTAATCTAATTATGTATATATATATATATATAATGTTTGTATGTCTATGTATAAACAGATATATGTACATGCATTTATCTGTGTTTGTAAACATATCTCTCTCTCTATATATATATATGTGTGTGTGTCTGTGTGTCTGTGTGTGTGTATACATTTATACATATATCAGTATATGTGTGTGTGTGCATGTATGTATAATGATAGAGATAGATGGGTAGGTAGATAGACTGACAGACAGATAGAGGTAGATATATGGGTAATGAGGCAGACAGGGTGGTGGACAGATGGACAGACAAATAGACAGACAGTTAGATAAACAGAAGCATGGATAGGCATATATGCATATAGATGTGTTATGTAGATGAGTAGTGAGGTAGGGAAGAAGGTAGGTAGACAGGGAGGTAGGTAGATGTATAAATTGATAAATAGATAAATAGATAAATTATTACATAGACAGAGGCAGATGTATCTGTTTTTACTAGTACAAAGTGATATTTGTAGAAAGGCATGATAAACACTTAGTATTATACTTGGCACTCTAGTTAGTTGTGCTGTTGTCCTCTATCTACTCTTGCTATGGCAGGCTACTATAACTGTAGCTTTTGTACTACTTTCTCCAACTCCTGTGCAGCAGTTAGAGTGATACTAGCTAACTAGCTGTATTCATTGAACAGTTATTTTGAATGCTAACTTGCGAAGTTATATAATACACCTCACCAATCAAAAACAACTATTCAGTGTTAGTGTGTGTTATTATATGTGTCTGTACGTGTGTGCATGTATACACATATATAATACACATATACTAATTGATAGATAGATAGATAGATAGATAGATAGATAGATAGATAGGATAGATAGATAGATAGATAGATAAAATAATTTTTTTAATTATGAAATGCTATTCAGTATTAGTCCATGCTGTACTTATTATCATTATTATTATTATTATCATTATTATTATTATTATTATTATTATTATTATTATTATTATTATATAGCTAGATAGATATAGATATATTATATTCATACATACAAATATATATATATATATATATATATACATGTACATATGTGTGCTTCCATATATATATATCATCAAATGCATCAAATATGTACAACCATTTATATATACATTATTATAAATATATATATACATATATATATGTACATTTTTGTATACATCCTTGTATGTATATATGTATATATAAATATGTGCAATTATATACATAATACATACATACATACATATAATACATGATAGACAAACACACAGGCACACATACATATATTTGTATACACATAGTTATAGAATGTGTAGACAGAAAAACTTGTCATCAACTTTCGTCAGCATTAATAGTAATAGAAGAGAAGAGAATAGCAGTGTCAGTACTAATAATGTTGATATAAGGGTAGATTAATTATCAACTACAGATACACCATCTGAGTGAAACCCTTAAGATAGAAAAAAAGTATATGAGGAAACATATCAAAGTTTAATATCAAAATATATTTGTTGAAATATTTGTGCTTTCACAAAGATTTAATTCACATACAGACAAAATCATTATTTAAGAATTTTAATTATCTTAACAATAATTAAATTGTTTCAATTGATGCTTATAGCAAACATCAAAACCTTTAGCTTACAAATAAAACTGATTAAGAAATTTCAATTAATTACTCCTTTCTGTTGATACATATTAATAATTCTTTTATTTTATCACCAATTTTTTTTCTTTCATAATATAGTGAAAATATATTTCACAATACAGTTTCAATTTGTTTTAGTCTACTCCATCCAATTTGAAGTTTGAGGAAAAAATATCATTGCCTATTTGAAGAAGAATAACACAAAATAGTTACATATTCTATCTATCTGTCTACCTATCGATCTATCTATCTAGATAGCTATATAGATGTGTGTATATATATATATATATATATATACACATACACAGAGTACATACATGTGCATATATATGAATATATGTGTGTGTCCTTATCTATATATGCATGTGTGTGCGTGTGTATGTATGTGTGTGAGTGTGTGCATGTGTGTATGTTTGTTTGTATATTCTAGACAAAAGAAAAAATTGTGGAAAGACAGAGGAGTATGCTTTACTTTGAGAAGTAGTGTTTTCTCAGAAATGTTAATGCATTGCACAAAATATCATAAAGCTGCTTTAGAAATATCTGTTTGATAACGAGACATTAAAAAAAAGATAGAAAGAGAGATCGGAGAAAGAGAAAAAAAAAGTTCGTAGGAAAAAAAAAGCCATTATTTTATAAAGTGACCATAATATATGTGCTGTCTTCATTATGATTGGATGAGATAACTGCCATGAAATCTTGGGCATGTCTCTGCAAGCTCATTATCATGTGGCAAACTACATTCTCACTTCTGATTGGCTGCAGAAGCTAGTTACAGTCAGTTGTCCAGAACATCGGTAATCCCCCATAGTTTTAGTTTAACTAAATTTATCCAAATATGGTGTTGACCATTGCACTCGACATTGTTTAAAATTAAATTTTTGTTTTGAAAATTCAATTATTCCAAAGCACTATTCTAATTAAAAATGCATTCTGTTTTTCTATTTCCATTTTTTTATATATTCTTTTTTCTTTTAAAAAAAATTTACTCTGAAATACAGGCATATATTATCTTGGAGAAAAAACAAATTTAAAAAGGAGAATTAGAATTTTTGAAAAAAAATCTATTTATTTTTTTAAATATAATCTATGACAGAAAATTTTTTTCTGCAAAAATGTTATACCATTCAAAATTAACTGAAACCTGACAATTAATAATATTTGAAAGATATGAAATTAGTAAAAGCCTATGAAGCTGTTATTATATTTTTTAATATACCAAAACCTTAAAATGTATTTATTTCAACACAAAGGGATGAATTGTTTTGTGGATTAAATCTGAATTTTTTCTCCTTACTCTCGGGGTGAAGCCAACATAATTTTTTTGTAAATGGAAAAAGAGAAACAAGGAAGGGAAACTGGTGACAGAAAAAGCACACTACAACAGCTGATTAAAAATATAAATATACAGTAAACAATACTTATATACGGTATAATCCTTACACCGCTACATACATAGTATGTAGTATTTTAATGTAAGAGTTTATATAAAATATTATATATATATTATATACACATACACATACATCACACATTACATATACATACATATGCACACACAAACATGTACACATACATACATACATATATATATATACATAATATACATATATAAAATATATATATATTTTATATATGTATATTATGTATTATATATATGTATGTATATATATATTTATACATATTATATATATATATATATATATATATATATATTTTATATATATATATATATATATTTTATATATATAATATATTTTATATATAATATAATATTATATATATATATATATATATATATATATATATAAAGTGAAGAATATAAGCAAACTCAGTGTGATGTGATTGGTAGTATATTCCACTAGTAAACAAGCAATATGTTTTTCATTGCACTGTGTAATTTATTTTCTTTTTCAAATTTCAAAATAGTTGGTTAACAATGCCTGCCATCATTACTAAAATGTCAATTCTAATATACTGCTGCTACTCTTCTTCTTCTTCTTCTTCTTCTTCTTCTTCTTCTTCTTCTTCTTCTTCTTCTTCTCATTATTATTATTATTATTATTTTTTTTTTATTTTATTATTATTATTATTAGGGTGAGGAGCTGGCAGAATTGTTAATATGCTGGGGAAAATGCTTAGCAAGTATTTCGTCTGTCTTTACATTCTCAGTTCAAATGCTGCTAAGGCTGACTTTGCCTTTGAGGGTTGATAAAATGAGTACCAGCTGAGCACTGGGGTCAGTGTAATCAACGGGCCCCCTCCCCCAAAATTTCAGGCTTTGTGCCTTTAGTAGAAAGGATTATTATTCAGGTGGTGAACTGGCAGAGTCGTTAGCATGTTGGACAAAATACTTATTGACATTTCACTCATCTTTATATTCTGGGTTCAAATTCTGCCATGGCTGACTTTTCTTTTCATTTTTTGGGGGTCAATGAAATAAGTACAGGTCAAGCACCAGGATCTATGTAATCAACTATCTCCCTCTCCCAAAATTTCAGGCACTGTGCCTATAATAGGAAAGATCATTATTATTATTATAGCTGGTGGTTTGGTAGAATCATTAGGCTTTCTAACAAAATGCCTTTGGGCCTAGTAAAAAATTTAATTGACTAACATCTCCTCACCAAATTTCTGACACTGACTCCATATGAGAACATTATTGTTATCTAGATAGTGGAATGGGGAAAATGGTCTGCAGTACACATTCTAGTTCTTTACATTTTGTGTTCAAATCTAATCGTGGTCAACTTTGACATTCATCCTTTTGTGTGCCAATAAAATAAAGTACCAGTCAAGCACAAGAGTTCCTGATACTAACCAAAACTACACACACAAATTTCACGACTTGAGCGTCTGCAAGAAGCAATTACCATCATACCCCAGTTTCTTCTTCTTCTTCTTCTTATTATTATTATCATCATCATTAAAGGTGTTTGATTAGCAAAATCATTGGAATATCAGCAAAAATGCCTTGTGGTATTGGTTCTGGCACTTTATATTCAGGTCACACATTATGCCAAGGTCAAATTCTATGGCAATAAAGTAATTTACCAGTCAAATAATACAATTGACTAACCAACTCCACTCAAAATTTCTGGCATTGTGTCTAAACAGGAAACCGTTTTTATTATTAATATTAATATCAGCAGCATTATTACATGGTGAGAGCGGATACTCATAAAATAGAGTTGTGGCATGTTTGTAAATTAAAACATATAATATATACAAATATATGTGTGTTTGTGTGTGTGTGTTTGTGTGTGTGTGTGTGTGTGTGTGTGTGTGTGTGTGTGTGCGCTTGTGTGTTATATAGCTATATGTGTGTTG
>NW_021829830.1:0-5825 GCF_006345805.1 Octopus sinensis | reverse complement strand
TCCTCGTCGTCGTCGTCATCGCCTACAAACTTGGTAGCGTGCTGAAGAAATTCATTTCGCAACAACATAGTTTCGTGTTCGATCTCATCCCGTGGCACCCTGGGATCCCATCAGCCCTAGCGGTGAAATTTGTTAGACCGAAATTGAGTTGAAAGCCCATCAGATACGCTTTTCCTATTTAGCCGTTGAAAGAGCTCGGTTTAAAACCACAACGTCCACTTTGCTGCAAACAATGTTTTTACCTTTATATATTTGTTTTGCAAGATTTTTGATGTGAAATCGTGTGTTGAAACATATATTGTTGTATTTAGGAATGGTCATTTTGCCAGTTTAGCCAATAAAAACACACGCACTATATATTTGGTGTTACTTTGCTTCAGCGTTATTCATTTTTTACATCAATCTTAATCTTATTTCGGCCAGAGTTCTTTCGTCAAACTCCTGTGACCTCATCAGTGGTCCTTTGCTTTCTTTCTTTCAAAATGGCTGACCGTTAGTAAGGAGAGACACACAAATAAGAAAGAAGAAGGCAAAGGACCACTGATGAGGTCACAGGAGTGTGACGAAAGAACTCTGGCCGAAATAAGATTAAGATTAATGTAAAAAAATTAATAACGCTGAAGCAAATTAACACCAAATATATAGTGCATGTGTTTTTATTGGATAAACTGGCAAAATGACCATTCCGAAATACAAAAATAATGTTTTTACCGTTTTCCTTCTCAGAGGAACAAGCAATTCTTTTGACTTTTTTTTGAGAGTCTCCAAGACAGATGAGAGGGAGAGCGGGAATAACCCAGAAACAACAATCCTATCCTGAGAATTTCCAACAGAGTGGATTCTGTAAATTGTAGCTAAGGACGATGCGACGGAATTATGTCGGCCACCTCAAAGAATTAAGATTCACAGAACTGAAGCAAATACGAGAATGTTCTAACGTTTCCTCTAATCCATTGCTCCTCTCCGGGAATTTATTTTGTCGTGCCTGAAAGAATGATAAGCGGGGTTGAACTACGTGAGTATTCTGTCTGATGATGACCTACTCCATTCTTCCCGCCAACGACGGAAGCCCCGAAAGGAGTCTTTGCTCTCTTCGGGCGTGGCTGTGTGGTAAGAGACTTGCTTCCCAACCACATGGTTCCGGATTCAATCCCACTGTGTGGCACCTTGGTCAAGTGTCTTCTACAGTAGCCTCGGGACGACAAAAGCCTTGTGAGTGGATTTAGTCGACGGAAACTGAAAGAAGCCCGTCGTATATATATATATATGTGTGTGTGTGTGTGCGTGTGTGTATGTGTGTGTATATTTATATATGTGTGTCTTTGTGTCTGTGTTTGTCCCCAGAATAAAAGAATATAAACAAGAAAAAACGCAACAACAACCAAAAGAACAAAATCAGTAACTGTTTCTGACTGACATACAAGATTTTGTGGGGAGGGATTCGCTAGTCTCATCAACTCAGTACTTGACTGGTACTTTATTCTACAGATTCCTAAAGTATGTAAGTCACAATTAACCCAGACGGGATTTGAACTCAGAATATAACGGGTTGGATTAAACGTCGCAAAATAGTCACTTAGACACTCTAACAATTCTACCAGCCCGTCACTTTCACATCATCATCAGCAAAAACAGCGACAACAACAACAACAACATCAACAACAACAACAACAACAACAACAGCAATAATGATAATAATAATAATATAATAATAATAATAATAATAATAATAATAATAATAATAATAATAAAAATAATCATAATAATAATAATAATAATAATAATAATGATAATAATGATAAAAATAAAAAATAATAATAATAATAATAAACATTAATAAAAAGAAATCAAAAGTCCTTTCCGAGCCATAGGTTCTTAAGGCCGGTTTTCTGGATTCTCTGGTATATATTTTGCTCTTGGGCGAACGCTGGTCCGTCGCAGGATTATTCATTTTTGCCGGCTCAGTGGACTGGGGCAATGTGAAATGAAGTGTTTTGCTCAAGAACACAACGCCCTGCCCGGTTCAGGGATTGAAATTGCAATCTTACGATCATATGTGCAAGCGATGTCCCCAACCATTAAGCTAAGCGTCCCCACCACATACACAAACACACATACACCAGCACCATCAGCACCAGCACCAGCACCACCACCACCACCACCACCACCACATGCAACAGCAACGATGCGCTACCATCGATATCATCACTAGAACCACCATCAGCAGCGACACATACATCATCAACAACAACAGAGTTGTTATGTAATGGCAGGAGTAGTTCTAAGAAAGCCACATGACCAGAAAAGATGGCTTCTAGATGGTTGGTCAATGTGCTAGAAATGGCAGCATAAACTCTGTCTGACCACATTCTCCAGTGATTAAAGTATGTCTCATTGGTCTATGATGTTATCTTTTATCTTTTCTAGACGCACTGTTTTTAAGTGGAGAGGAGACGGTCGCGGTTGGAATGTCGTCGATCATTGCAGGCAAGAACATCAGCGGTAATTACATTTTCGACAACATTGATGACGACGACAACAACAGCAACAACAACAACACCATCAACACACCACCACCACCACCACCACCACCACCACCACCACCACCACCACCACCACCACTAACAACAACAACAACAACAAGAGCAGCAACAACAACAGTAACATCAATGACAATGTTGGCAACAACAACAGTAAGAAAATAAACAAAAACAAAAGGAGGAGGAGGAGGAAGAGGAAGAGGAGGGAAACAAGAACAGCAACAACAATAATTAACACGGTGATAATGCTAAGAACCAACTGGAAGCAGCTACAGTATGAATACCCTGAACAGCAAAAACAACAACAACGACATCAACAGCCGCAGCCGCCACGAAAGGGATGCCATTGAGAACAACAATTAACAGCAGCAACAGCGATATTAACAACAATGATTATAGTAATAGCAATAATAATAATAATAATAATAATAATAATAATAATAATAATAAAATAATAATAATTATAATAATGGTAATAATAATAATAATAATGAATAATAATAATAATAATAATAATAATAATAATAATAATAATAATAATAATATACTAATAATGGTAATAATAATAATAATAATGATGATAATGGTAATAATAATAATAATAATAATAATAATAATAATAATAATATGATAATGATAATAATAATAATATAATAATAATAATAATGGTAATAATAATAATAATAATGATGATAATGGTAATAATACTAATAATAATAATAATAATAATAATAATAATAATAATGATAATAATGATAATAATAATAATAATAATAATAATAATGATAATAATAATAATAATAATATCAACAACATTAGCACCAACAAGAACAGCAGCAACAACGACAAAAGCAACAAGGACTGCGATATTAACAACAACAACAACAAGAAACGGCGGCGTTAGCAACAATAGCACTTAACAAAGGCAACGGCAATAGCAACAACAACAACAACAACAACAACAACAACAGGAACGACGACGGCGACGTTAAACGTATTAGTAGCAACAGCAACAATAACAAGAATTAATGGTGATGGAAAGCCTGATCAATATGGAGGTTATAGTGTGAAGTCATGGGTCAAAGACGAGGAAATATGGCGGCCAGGGTCGGCCATTGGCTGGGTTTGGCTTTCTTGAAATTCCTCTTCTCCACAGAGAACCGGGTACAATGATTCAGGACGAAACAATTTATACGGGTAGCTGAAGATGCGCAGGATTGGACAAGGGGTGAAGCTGGGTGACAAGGAGGCAGTCTAAAGACTGTCTTCGAGGGTGTCATTCGGGGTGGCTAGTTAGTTTAGAAACACATGGATACGCATGCGAGCACATACACATACACACACACACACACACGTACAGACACACGTACACACACATACACGCACACATACACGCACACATGTACATACACACATTCGCACACATACACACGGCGTGCATGCAGCACACACAACGCTCTCCCACGCGCACAACCAAACACGCATACACAGATGTTATGCACACATTCGCACTCACACATACCCACATACATTTACACACATGCACATACAGACACACACATACAGACACACACACCATACATGCACACGCATACAGACACACACAATACATGCACACGCATACGCATATACATTTATACACACCACACACACAACGCATGCGCTTCCATAAGAACACGCATACACATACGCACAGAGTATGTCTTAATACTGAGCGTTTGCGTGGTCGAACAGTTAAGGAGTTCGCTAAGGAATCAAGAGGGCTTGGTTTTCGATTCCACTGCTTGACAACTCCGATATGTAGTTTTTTTTACTACAGCTTCGGGCCGACTTATGTCTTGTGAGTGAAATTGGGTTAACGGAAACTAGAAGGCCTTAAAATGGGTTGTACAAAGGGCCAGTCCCGTAACAACCTGTGTCACGCTGATTCCTCAACAAAATGACCTTGAGGGAACACGTGTCTGTGGAATACTCTGCCAGCAACTTACACGCTAATTCAATGACTAAGTAGTTCAATTGATGGGACAACTAAATACTCATGGTCGAAACTGACGGAGTCCCATTTATGCATATCTATCTATCTATCTATCTATCTATCTATCTGTCTGTCTGTCTGTTAGTCTGTCTGTCTGTCTGTCTGTCTATCTATCTGTCAGTCAGTCAGTCTGTCTGCATGTCTATCTATCTATCTAGCTATCTGTCTGTCTGTCTGTCTGCCTATTAGTCTGTCTGTCTGTCTATCTATCTATCTATCTATCTATCTATCTGTCTGTTTGTCTGTCTGCCTGTTTATCTATCTATCTATCTATCTATCTATCTGCCTGTCTATCTCTCTGTCTGTCTGTCTGTCTATCTATCTATCTATCTATCTATCTATCTATCTATCTATCTATCTATCTATCTAAATAGGCGTGTGCGTGCACACACACACACACACACACACACATACAAACGCAAAATTTAATTGTCACTTAAGTTCGTAGGCGAGGTTTCAGGATCTGGACTTCGGATGCTGAATTCAGTGTGCCAGACTAGTCGTCAGTTGCTCGTACTATAGACCATTGCATGATTAAATGTTATGTATAAACTGTTAAACTGTTTCTTTTGAATATATTTCTGGAAGATCTTTTTGAAACAAACGACATGGTGGCTAATGGACAGACAGGCGGAAAGAACAAAGTCCGGAGATGTGCATGGGCGACTTCTGGTCTTCCATAAAACAACCTTACCCGGACTTGTGCCTGGGAGGGCAACTTTCTAGGTGCAACCCCATGGTCATTCATGGCCTAAAAGGGTCTCAGCACGTGTGTGTATGCCTCTCCCCACACATACACACACCTGTGCACAGACGTACACAAATGCGCAAGCATGCACATACCAACAATAAAGTGTGTGTGTGTGTGTGTGTGTGTGTACGATGGTAGGCAGACGCTCATGTGTGTGTATTTGTATAAATCAATGCATACGTGCATATGCACATGTGTGCGCATGTTTGGCCTATCGTTGTTGCTTAGACCCAAGACAACCCCCAACGTGAAGATCTATAGTCAGAGACGTTCCAGCTGAGAACATCGCGACGATTTTTTCGAAACTATATTTATTGGGTACTGCTTATTTTAAAAATTGAGTGTTGGGTACTACTTATAACAGGTTGAGTGTCCACATAGAGGGTGTCATGTTAACACAAATTTGCATGCAGATTTCTGTTCATGCATGTATGAATGTCTATGCACATGGAGATGTGTGTGTTGTGTGTGTGTGTGTGTGTGTGAATGTACGTAGAAA
>NW_021829829.1:0-5777 GCF_006345805.1 Octopus sinensis | reverse complement strand
TCATCATCATCATCCTCATCATCATCATCTTCCTCATCATCAACATCGTCGTCATCGTCGTCATCATCATCATCACCAGTAGTATCAGTAGGTTGTTGTTTTATAGTTGTTTTATGGTGGTGGTGTACTTTTTATTTTATTTTATTTTATTTATTTATACTTTTCTCTTCATTTTCTGTTTCTTTTTTCTCTTTTTTTTTTTCGGTTGCAGTGATATCAAACCGTAAAGAAAAACAGCCTTTAAATTTCCCAAGGTTTTTATTATTGAAATACATATGATCATTTGCTCAATCTCAGGCAATTGTACCCCCAACAGATACACCTCTCCCTCCCATCACCACCACCAGCACACACACACACACACCATTTCTTTCCTTCCTCACCCGCCACCACACACTTCAATTACACGCTACTCCCACCGACACCACCTGCACAACTACCACCACCACCACCGCCACCACCACCACCACCGCCACCACTACCACCACTACCATTTGGCAGTCATCCTGGTAAAACATCGCCAGATAATGTCACCACCTCACACAAGCAAACTCTTCATACACTACCATCACTACAACTCCATCACTAAATCTTCATCTTCATCATCATCATCATCGTCATCATCATCATCATTATCTCCATCACCAGCGGTGTCTTGTCAGCCATTGCTACTTGACTTTTGCTTGCCTCTCTCTGTCCATCATAATAGCAAACATTCTGACTATAATGCCAATCTCGACATCATTATAACCATCGACACAGCCATTGTCATCGTCATCGTCAGCATCATTATCATAATCATCATCATTATCATCGTCATCCTGATCATCGTTATCAGTATTTTCCGCATCATCATCATCATCAGCAGCAGCAGCAGCTTAATAATAATAATAATTTCTACTATAGGCGCAAGGACTGAAATTTGAGGGAGAGGGACATTCGATTTGCTCGACCTCAGTGTTTCACTGGTACTTCATTTATCGATCCCGGGGGGATGAAAGCATAGTCAACCTCAGAGTGTAATTATTATTATTATTATTATTATTATTATTATTATATCAGTAGTAGTAGTAGTAGTAGAAGTAGAAGTAGTAGTAGTAGTAGTAGAAGTGAATAGTAGTAGTAGTAGTAGTAGTAGTAGTAGTAGTAGTAGTAGTAGTAGTAGTAGTAGTAGTAGTAGTAGTAATGGTAGTAAGGCAGTGAGCTGGACGAAATACTTAGCGGTATATCGCCTGTCGCTACATTGTAAGTTCAAATTCCGCCGTGGTCATCTTTGCCATTCATCCTTTCGAGGTCGATAAATTAAGTACCAGTGTAACACTGGGGTCGATGAATCGACTCGTCCCCTCCCCCAAAATTTCGAGCCTTGTGCCTATAGTAGATAGAAAAGATTATTAATGGTGGTGGTAGTAGTAGTAGTAGTAGTAGTAGTATAGTAGTAGTAGTAGTAGTAGTAGTAGTAGTAGTAGTAGTTGTTGTAGTACTAGTAGTAGAAGCATTGTCGTTTTCACCACATCCGTTATTACAACCAGGTAAATACTACTACCACCATCACCATCTCCATCATTACTGCCATCAACATCTTCATCGTCATCTACATCATCATTACCATCGTCATTACCATCATCGGAACCATCACCATCAATGCGATAATTCAGGAAAACGAAAATTGATCGACTCCTTTATCAATAAACGAAGACAAAATAACTTCCTTCTGACATGTATCGCACCCATTACCATCCCAACACGCCACCAGACCAATACTGCACTCCCCCACCAACTAAGTAAACACATCACCACCACCACCACCACCACCACTACCATCGCTAATACCCCCTTCCCGTCCGATAGACCACCATGCCAACACCACACCATTTCCACTGCCAGTGGCATTAACACCAATATCAGACTTAAACAAGATCCTCGGCACCGCAAGACCATCAACAGGGAAATCTATAGCGGAAGCTCAATCGCAACAACAACAATAACATATCGCCATTAAGGCTACCGCCGCCGCCTCCAATAAAGCCCCCCCCCGTCGTCGCCGCCGCCGCCTACTGTCGTCAGCACGTTAACAGTACACGGGACCACTTCCACTGATGTCACATCCCCAATTACTGCCCCGCGTCACCACGCATACCATCACCACCACCGCCAACCGTGGCCATCGCTACTGCCGCCATCAATGCCACCACCGGCAATGACTCCCCCCACTGTCACCCTGCCGCCATCGCCGCGAAGAGCAAAGACGTTATTGACGATTCGGCGCCACCATCACCACCAACAACAACAACAGACAGCAACACCACCACCGACCACCACCTAACCCAGCAACACAAACACCACCGCCACCACCACTAGCCGCCAGAGGAAGAGAGAGAGAGAGACAAAAGCCATTATCTGGTTAACAATTACAAATAGTGGACGTCTGTTAAGTAGGAAGCGGAGAACGATCTCATGACCTTCGTGTTTACATAATCGATTGACAGACGAAGTCAAGTTAAATACAAGTGTGTCCCTTGTGCAATGCACACACATACACACATATGTATGTGAGTATCAACGTACACTTATACATACATAAATACATCCATACATATACATATATATGTGTGTGTATGTGTGTGTGTGTGTGTATTCATATATATACACACACACAAATATATATACATATGTATATGTATATGAATACATATACATAAACACACACATACATATATGCATATATGTTATATATGCACACACACGTAAATACATATATATGCATATTCATACACACACACACACACACACACACACATATATATATATTATATATTTTTATCATACATACATATATACATATATATGCATGCTCCCACTTACACACACACATAAAGTGCGTGTGATATATATATATATATATATATATATATATATATATATCACTGCACACACACACACACACCACATATATATATATATATATATTATATATATATATATATATATATATATATATGCATATACCTAATCATACACAAAACACGCCCAGCACTGTATAAATAAATGTGTATGGGTGTGTATGCTACGGTGTTTGTCTTGCCGTATTACTATGCGCTTCCACATATGACCTCTCCACCACAAGTCACACAGTTCTTTTCTTCATTATTAGATTAATTGATTTCACTGAAGGCGGCGCGGTGTTTGGGTGGCGCAGGGAGCGGGAGTGGCTAATGCTGTGATGGGGTGGTGGATGAACGGGGTAGGTTGCTCTCTAGGATTAGGGGGTGTTGGGCTGTGCTTGTGGTGCTTGCAGAGGGGTAGTGTTAGGGGTTCAGTTGATTGTAATAATAATAGTGGTGATGGTAATGGTGCTGGTGCTGGTGGTGGTGGTGATAGTGATGGTGATAGTGGTAGTGGCAGTGATGGTGGTGGCGGTGGTAGTGGTGGTAGTGTTGTTGGTGATAGAGGGGATGGTAGTGGTGGGAATGGTGGTGATGATGGTTGTGGTGATGGTGGTGGTGATGGTGGTAGTGTGGTGTTGGTGGCGGTGGTGGTGATGGGGGTAGTGATGGTACTAGTGATGGTGGTGATGCTGATGGTGAAGGTGATGATAGTGGTGATAGTGGCAGTGGTATTAGTGGGGGATGATGGTGGTGGTGGTGTTGGTTGTGGTGGTTGTGGTGGTGGTGGTGGTAGTAGTAGTAGAAATAGTGGTGGTGGTGTCGGTTGTTGTCATCGCCGTTAGTTTCCGTAGCGGGAAGATCTAGATGATGGTAGTCGAGTGTTGCAGCGATAGCCATGGGTGGGTGGCGATATTTGTGATGGTGGTCGTGGATGGAGGTGGTTTGAGGGCAGAAATAATAGAGGACGGAAGTGCTTTGCAAGTCGGCAGAAATATGGTAGTTTCATTGTCCGATATGGTTGATGTCTACTGTTAATGGTCTCAGGATGGCGACCTTGAAGCACATCGCAAACACACACGTCTTCCTAATATGCGTGCCAGTATATAAATGAGTCGGTACATATACGACGTATGTATATGTATATATATATATATATATATATATATATATATTATATACTATATATTATATATATGTGTGTGTGTGTGTGTGTGTGTGTGTATGTTGTATGTATATATATATATATGTAAAACAAATACAAATTGGGACAAGAACGCAAAACATTTAGCAGCCGATACAAAAAACACGGACGGACATTCGAAGCCTTCAATCTTCAGTCAAGAACCGGATCATCCTCGCAATTTCGGCTGATTAATCTTGAGATTGCTCCGATCTGCCAGCCCCAAAGGAAAATCTAAGCGTCCGTGTTCTTTGTATCGTCTTCTAAATGTTTTGCGTTCTTGTCCCAGTTTGTACTTTTTTACATATATATATATATATATATATATATATAGTGGTGCCCGTATCTTTTTGCTCTTATATGTATGTATGTATGTATGTATGTATGTATGTATGTATGTATGTATGTATGTATGTATGTATTATGTATGTTTTTTTGCATTTAGGTACATATGTATGTATGTGTGTATCTATGTATGTATTTGTATATATATGTATAATTAACTTGCATAAATAACTAATTTAATTAAGTCTAAATTACGCAAAAATGAAAATAACATTGATATCTCATTTTAAAATATATTTACCAAAATTACATAAAAAAATATTTCGAAATACTAAATGAGTATATTTATTCAATATAATAGCCATTGGCTTCAGCCATGGACACCATACGACTTCGGAATCTCCCGTAACACTTCTGGGCAGTCTCCTTGTTTAAGTTTGTCAATGCTGCCAAAATTCTTGCCTTCAGTTCATCTTTTGTGTTACAAGTAGCTTTATCGGGCTCTCACTCATCTGCGCTCCCCACCTCCACACACACACACAATAATCAAGGGTGTTGCAGTCTGGAGAGTAAGGTGGTTACATGCTAGGGATGATGTGGTCTCAGAAATTGTCTGACAGCCATAACTGGATTCTGCTTGCGTGGGATGGTGTAGAGTCCTGTTGCCAGACATAGAGTCTTCCAGCAGTCTCCCTCTTGACCCAGGGCTGCACTACCTCCTCTAGGCACTTGATGTAGGCCTCCGTGTTCTGTCTGAAGCTGTGTGGGAAGATTAATGGAGGCATAACATCACCATCACTAGTGATCACTCCAAACACCAAGATGTTGATTGGATGTTTGATTGTTATCACACTTGGTACACGTCCTCAGATTGACTCCCAAACACTGTGAAATGTTCGTATAGGAGCTTCCTCTTCGAATGCGAAGCAGTACGGCATGTCGTTTCCAAATTTCTGAATTGCGCCATGGTGTGGTTTTTATCACAGACGGTGCCCAACTGATCCTACAATACTGTGTAGTCGACAAAACCAAGACAGACAATGCGCATGCTCGAAATTCAGAATATAAGATACGACAATTTATCCATCACACACACTATATATATATATATATATTATATATATATATATAGTTGTGTGATAGATAAATTTGTCGCTATCTTATATATATATATAATATAATATATATATATATATATATATATATAATATTAGGAAGTATAACTCCCAAATTACAGGGAAAATTCAATTAGTATAAAATCAAATTAGGTAATTCAAACGATGATAGATATAAACTAAATCATAAAGAAAAATAAAATATATTATAACACATATAACTAGATCACAAAAGGTACAAAAAATTAACAAAAATGAATAAACAATATATAATAAGTAAAAAGACTACGTACACACACACCTGTTCTA
>NW_021829828.1:0-5880 GCF_006345805.1 Octopus sinensis | reverse complement strand
ACAGAAACGCGTTAGAAAAGAATTATATATTTATCATAAGTGTCAGGATATCTTTGAATTAATGTAGACACTGCACTGATAGTTCATGAAAATTAATGCAGTTTAGCTGAGTTATTATTATTATTCCTCGTGTATTTCTGCATCTATTAACGTATTGCTCGTGGGATTGTTACAGTATCATAACGCCCATATATAAATCGTACATAATCTAATTATATCTACATGTATGTATGTATGTATGTATGTATGTATGTATGTATATGAATGTATGTATATGTATATATGTATGTATAATATATTATATTACGTATGTGTGTTTATTAATATTAAATAAATATATATAAAAATATACATACATACATACATACATATATATACACACATCCAGACCCCTCCCACGCACTTTTAGCTGGTCCCTCAACCCATTTATCAACCCTATTATCTTCCCCTTATTTCGCTCTCGAGTCTTAATGTTTGGTCTTTGACCTATGGCCGAAATCAGATCGCCATGTTGATGCGTTAGCTACTGCACGCATTTTTTCTCTCCTTCTTCTTGTGGTTTTTCTCTCTCTGTGTATCTTATGTTGAAGAGCGTAGGCTCGAAACGTTAAAGACTTGTTTTATTTATATTCCTGAGCGCCATACTAATACAATTGTTCGTTTGTTTTCCACCTGCCTTCGTCTTTTGTTATTTTCATAAAGCTTCCCGTAATATTATATATATATATAATATATATATATGTATATGTATTATATTTACTACCTTATATATGTTTATAATATATAGATATATATATATAGATATATAATATATAATACATATATATATGTGTGTATAATATGGAAAGAGGGAGTGAGTGAGTGTGAGAGAGAAGAGAGAGAGAGAGAGAGAGAGAGAGAGAGGAGAGAGAGAGGAAAGAGAGTGACAGGATTTGAAGCTTCTCGTTTGTCGTTAAAAATTTACTAACTCAAGGAACGCATTTTTAAGGTAGATGTAAATGAATATTAAGTTGCTGAATATAAATCTTAAAATATATGCAGTTATGGGTAAATTGTGTATAATATAAATATTATGAGAAGGCATCTTGCACTTTTACGAAAACACAAGTACATGTAGCCTAGCTAACCAGCGATTCAGTTATCACTGATCCGTGTAAATGCGGCACGCTCTACGCTCTATGCTCATCGCTGATTGATTTGCGTTTTATTAGTGTCAGCGATCAGTCGAAGATACTGTTTGTACCGCAAAAAAAAAACGCGCCCCAGCGGCCAAGTACTGGATAAGAGAGGGTTTGTGTTGTTGTTTGTTACTTCTCGAGCCATTCCTGACTCCGGTTTCATTGGCGTTTAGGTTCCCCACCTGGACTGGACACCGGTCTGTCACAGGTAAGCTGCTAGATGCAGGAGGAAAGAGTGATAGAAAGTTGTAGCGAGAGATTCATCAGAAGCTCGCCATTACCTTCTGCCGGAGCCGCATGGAACTTAGGTGTTTCGCTCAAAAACATACACATTTCCCGGTCTGAGATTCGAACTCGCAATCTCTCGACCGCGAGTCCGCTGCTCTAACCACTAGGCCATGTGCCTCCACAAGAGGGGGTTTACTGTTTTATATAATTATTAGAGGTTGGTGATAAATGGCGGAAACCGACTCGTGTAGCATCATCTGGTATGCGCTCTTTTACTCTTTTACTCTTTTACTTGTTTCAGTCATTTGACTGTGGCCATGCTGGAGCATCGCCTTTAGAAAAATATGGAACGCTTCACGAATTTGCGTGTCATCCTTGCGCTATTTAATTACTCTTTACTCTTTTTACTCTTTTACTTGTTTCAGTCATGCTGGAGCACCACCTTTAGTCGAGCAACTCGACCCCGGGACTTATTCTTTGTAAGCCCAGTACTTATTCTATCGGTCTCTTTTGCCGAACCGCTTAGTGACGGGGACGTAAACACACCAGCATCGGTTGTCAAGCAATGCTAGGGGGACAAACACACACACACACACACATATATATATATATATAAACATATATACGACAGGCTTCTTTTCAGTTTCCGTCTACCAAATCCACTCACAAGACATTGGTCGGCCCGGGGCTATAGCAGAAGACACTTGCCCAAGATGCCACGCAGTGGGACTGAACCCGGAACCATGTGGTTAGTTAGCAAGCTACTTACCACACAGCCACTCCTGCCACATATTTTTATGCCCAAATAATACCAGAGTTGACGAAATAAATACCCGTCAGTTCCAAGAGCTTGTTATTAATCAACTGAAGTACTTCCCTTACATGCTTCATTTTATGGTAATGCATGTACTCCCGTTTATCACTTATTCATTCATGGCTGATCCGGGATAACACGATACGTTCACTATGAGCCATATTACGTTTATCACGGATCTGTGTGATTAGTTGCTTGTCCGGCAAAAACGTGTCTCACCAACTACTCACATTGCTCAGCTTCCCTGAATGTACCGACTATCTTTTGAACTTACAGGAGCAGATGCGAAACTGCCTACATTTTATAGGGGTTTACATATTCGTACCCGTCAACATGGAAGCAGTGAACAGAATATCTTTATATATAAAAGTAAGGTTGTGTGCTGTCTGTCTCCTCCGATTTAGCTTCCTAACTACTCCCACATTTTGCGGTGCAGTTTAACCAAAACCGGGTATCTTATAGTCGTGATTCATATCGAGCCCTTCTGGGTATTAGCGCGCATCTACGATGAGTCTACGATTTAAAAAAGAATTTACCATCATTTTTTTCCATTTTAATGCATTTTTTCGCTATTATATAAGGGAAGTAACTCTCTAAAAATGTCTACGATGAGTCAACGATTTAAAAAAAATTTACCATCATTTGTTTTTCATTTTTAATGCATTTTTTTGCTATTTTTTGGCTATAACTCTCTAAAAATGCTTATATAGTTATTTCCCTTACAAACCCGAGCAACGCCGGGCAATACTGCTAGTATATACTAAGAAAAGGATATAGATCCTAAGAAAAGACGTTGATGACTGTATTCCCTGCAGCAAAGGATCATGAAAATAGGAAACACAGGCAGCTGTACTGCTGTGGTGTCGATGAATCTATCACTCGTTCCATTTACAATGTACGTGGCAAATGCATACGTTTGCCAGTGGTTCTGAACCTGGGTTCATTGTGGGCAATAAGGAAATAAGAAACGTTAGCACGCCGGGCGACATGCTTAACGGTATTTCATCTGTCTTTACGTTCTGAGATCGACTTTGCCTTTCATCCTTTCGGGGTCGATAAATTAAGTACCAGTTACGCACTGGGGTCGATGTAATCGACTTAATACCTATGTCTGTCCTTGTTTGACCCATCTATGTTTAGCCCCTTGTGGGTAATAAAGAAATAGATATTTCATCTGTCTTTACGTTCTGAGATCGACTTTGCCTTTCATCATTTCGGGGTAGATAAATTAAGTACCAATTGCATACTAGACTCAATCTAATCGAATGCCCCCCCCCTCTCCCAAAATTTCGGGCCTTGTGCCTAGAGTAGAAAAGGACATTTAACATCTCAGTTATATGTTGTGTAATATATGTTTTCTTATTACCCACAAGGGGCTAAACATAGAGGGGACAAACAAAGACAGACAAACGAATTAAGTCGATTACAACGACCCCAGTGTGTAACTGGTACTTAATTTATCGACCCCGAAAGGATGAAAGGCAAAGTCGACCTCGGCGGAATTTGAACTCAGTACGCAGCGGCGGACGAAATACCGCAAAGCATTTCGCCCGGCGTACTAACGATTCTGCCAGCTCGCCGCCTTTTGAGTAATATGTTGTGTAATATAGCTGACCGGATCCTATACAAACAAAACAAAGCACTCAACAAAAAATCCGGTATGGAATGAAAACATGCCTCCCTGTGGGGGGTAAGCTCTCTGAACACCTGCTGTAAGAGGAACCCATCGTTGCCACATCTGTTCAAAAGCGTTTAAGGCCCAAAGTAGGATCGGGAAAGCACATCCGTATTGCTTGAATAGAAGAAACGCGCACTGGCATTGGTCAAAATCAAGTGGCACCCCCTCATGTATGTATGTATGTATGTATGTATGTGTGTATGTATGTATGTATGTATGTATGTGTGTATGTATGTATGTGTGTATATATGTATGCATGTATGTATGTATATATGTATGTATGTGTTTATATATGTATGCATGTATGTATGTGTGTATGTATGTATGCATGTATGTATGTATATATGTATGTATGTATGCATGTATGTATGTATATATGTATATATGTATATATGTATGCATGTATGTATGTATGCATGTATGTATATATGTATGTATGCTTGTATGTATGTATATATGTATGTATGTATGCATGTATATATGTATGTATGTATGCATGTATGAATGTATATATGTATGTATGTATGTATGTGTGTGTGTATGTATGTGCGTGTGTATGTATGTATACATGTATGTATGCATGTATGTATGTATGTGTGTATATATATGTATGCATGTATGTATATATGTATGTATGTATGTATGTATGCATGTATGTATGTATATATGTATGTATGTATTTATGTATGCATGTATGTATGCATGTATGTATATATGTATGTATGTATGCTTGTATGTATGTATATATGTATGTATGTATGTATGTATGTATGTATGCATGCATGCATGTATGTATGTACGTATGTATGTATGTATGCATGTATGTATGTATGCATGTATGTATATATGTATGTATGTATGTATGTATGTATGTATGTATGTATGTATGTGTGTGTATGTATGTATGTATGTGTGTGTGTGTATGTATGTATGTATGCATGCATGCATGTATGTATGTATGTATGCATGTATATATGTATGTATGCATGTATGTATGTATGTATGCATGTATGTATGTATGTATGTATGCATGTGTGTGTGTATGTATGCATGTATGTATGTATGTATGTATGTATGCATGTATGTATGTATGTATGTATGTATGTATGTAAGTATGTATGTAAGTATGTATGCATGTGTGTATGTATGTATGTATGTATGTATGTATGTATGTATGTATGCATGTGTGTATGTATGTATTGACGGATGTGTGTCTATGAGTATATGTATGTATTGATGGATATGTGTATGTGTATGCATGCATGTATGTATGTATGTAAGTATGGATGTATGTATGTGTGTATGAATGTATGTGTGTGTATGTATGTGTATGTATATGTATGTTTGTATGTATGTGTGTATGTATGTATGGTTGTATGCATGTATGCTTGTATGTATGTCTGCTCGTATGTATGGATGCATGTGTGTATGTATATGTATGTATGGTTGTAAGTATGTTAGTATGGATACATGTATGAATGTATATGCATATATGTTTGCGTGTAAGTATGAATGTATGTATATATGTATGTATGTATGTATGTATGTATGCATGCATGTGAATGTATGCATGTATGCTTGTATGCATGAATGTATGTTTGTATGTATGCTTGCATGCATGTGTGTATTAATGCATATTTGTTTGTATGTCCGCAAACATACATGTATGTATGTATGTATCTATCTAAACATGTATGTATGTATGTATGTATGTATGTATGTATGTATGTATGTATGTATGTATCCTTTATCTTCTACTTGTTTCAACCATTAGCTTGCGATCATGTTGGCGCACCGCCTTGAAGAATTTTAGTCGAAAAAATCCACACCAGTAATAATTATTTTTTAAGATTGTTAATTATTCTATCAATATCTTTCACCGAACCACTAGCTTATGGGGTCGAAAACACAAGCAAACACATACACACACACATACTACGAGTTTCGTTCAGTTTCTGTCTACCAAATCCACCCTCGAAGTA
>NW_021829827.1:0-5770 GCF_006345805.1 Octopus sinensis | reverse complement strand
CAATTGAAATAGTAAACTTGATTTCAAATTTAGATTATATTTTAAATCGAATTTACTGTTTTAAGTGTACTCCATTTACCGAAAATTACGTGTTCTATCTTCCCTCGAATCCATTGTCGTGATGCTTTCATCTGCTTAAAAACACACACACAAACACACCTACACAGAGGCACCCCCCACACATATATACACACCAGCGAACACACGATAACACATGCACGCATTCACCTGAACGCAAGACATACGATCCGCACCTTTGTTTTTCATCACCTTTGTTCAAGACCTTTCTCGTAATATTGTTCTGTATTGTTCTCTACACTTCTCGGCAATACAGAAACCCATGCAAAGCCATATTTCGTTGCTTTTTAACTCTAAAATACAGTATATGACCAATATAGAAAAATGCGAAATCGCGTACCATTATGTAAAGATGTTTAAAGACGGAGACCTGTGAGAATAGTCAATAGTCCGCAGAACACGCTACGCCATTTTTCATACTTTCTAGGGATAAGCGAATAGAAAATAAGATTTGCTAGCCAAGGACGAAAATCGTGTTACATAGTATAATGAACGACCTGCCAGCCATGACTATCTCATCTTTTCGGGAAATATCTGATTATATCAGCCAATGTGACATTTTTGTTCGTTGTGACTCGAAAGAAAAGATAAGAGAAAGAGAGAGAGAGAGAAGAGAGAGAGAGAGAGAGAGAAAGAAAGAGAAATAAAGAAATAGAGATAGAAAGAGAAAGATAGAGAGGAGGGAAATATGACTGCTATTTCTAGCAAATTTCTTCGGCTTTTTGCGTTCTTAGCTAAAATCCCACCAAAATCAACTTAGGCTCCTAGAAAATAATTCTTTTGGGCTCGATAAAATATTCTACTAGACAATTACTGGAGTTGGCGTAATCGAATGACTCCGCGCTCAACTCGGTCACCCTAAAATCGCTTAGCATGTGCCAAAATCTGAAGTAATACACCGCATAAAGATGTTATATGAACGCAAAACATTGCGCTAATATGTAAATGTTTATGCTGTAACGTATAGATTTTATGCTAAACTTATTCATAAAAATGGATAAATCGATATCATTAACCATGTGTATAAGAACGAAACAAAAAAGTGATAGCTCAATACCTATTATTTTAATATTCGAAACGGCTGTTAAGACGTAAAATCTGAACAAGCTCGTGGATATTACATCAATACAGATGCTGAGTATAACAATTGGTCGTGTTTTAATTTAGGTGGGGATTCAGCTATTCTGTGATTTAATTTTGGAGTGTTATATTAGGATTTATCGAACAGTTGTTCAAACAGAATTTTGAAGAGACAAGGTATTATATAAAATGTGTTATTCGGTAATCGCTTACTCAGAGTTAGAAAGGTGAGCGGGGTTGTAAAAATAGTTCTGTAAATATGCAATAAAATAACAAGTTAATTAAAGACAGTGATTTTGAAGTTGCGTAGGAAAATAAAATTTTATGCATCGGCATAAAATGTTGTTAGTTACACAATACACAAATGATAAATAAGTAGGAACTCTAAGTTCTTTTAATTAAACACGAAGTTTATTTCTATGTACATTAGATGGTGTGTAGTAGTACTATGCCATAAATATTCATACGACTCGAAATGGTTTGTGGTTAATTTTCAGTAGTAAATATAAAAATAAGCGTCTACCACTTAGACTGTATTTAAGATGTTCTTTACACTCAATGCGAATTAAGCGTCTCTAAATAATATAGTACTTATTTTGGAAATTGAGTTTAAGGTAGCGAACTGTGAGAATACTTTGCATGTCTGACAATATGCTCAGCGGTATTTGATCTGGTTTTACGTTCTGATTACAAATATTCTTCAGGTCGACTGGCCTCTCTTCCTTTCGAGGGTCGATAAAATTTGTAGCCGTCCAGCACTGGTTTGACGTAATTGAATATTCCTCTCGCCTCTAAATTTCACGTCTATAATCCCAACGTATTATAGAAGTTGAAATCTATATATATAAAACTGTAGTTGTGTGAGTGTCTGTCTCCTACGATTTAGATTCCTAACTCCTCCCACATTTTGCGGTGCAGTTTAACCAAATTCGGGTATCTTATAGTCGTGATTAATATCGAGCCCGTCTGGCTATTAGCGCGCGTCTACGATGAGTCTACGATTTTAAAAATAATTTAACATCATTTTTTTATTCATTTTAATGTATATTTTTCGTGTGTCGATGGCGGCGGGTTTGGCGTCCACGCTCAAACACCTGCACCTGTGTTTGTTTGCTTTCCCCCTTCTTCCCTCCCTCGTGAAGCCTGTGGGGAAGGGAGTGTAAGGAAATCAACGTCGTAATGCGTTGTCAAGGAGACCAGCGTTCTTTTAGAACAACGACTTCATGGCTTGAAGACACTAAAACAGAAATGGCTAAGAAAGCCCGAATTGGCATCTATAAAGAAATTAACTCTCTAAAAATGCTTATATAGTTATTTCCCTTACAAACCCGAGCAACGCCGGGCGATACTGCTAGTATCGTATAAAACAAAACGTTTACAATTTAACTATATCATGCTTAATTAGTGAATATTCAGTAAATATTGTCAGCTAATCAGGCAATATTTAGTTTTAAGAGAGAAGTTCAAAGTTAAAAAATTTCAGTATTTTTCATTGTTGCTTTGTTGGCAAAATGAGGTATTTAAATGGCGATCAAGAAGTGGTTTATAATAACTATATAAAGAGAACTACCTGTTGGTTATTTCAGATATTTCATAAGACTTCATCTTTTCAGAATCAATGTATGATACATTTTCAAAAAATAAGGTTTATCATGCATCGATCTTGAGATGACTTGGATGTTTCTACTCCCAATTATATATACATGCATGAACATATGTATGCAAGTATCTGTTGCTTTTGAGCTCCGTGCACTTTAACAATCGAAGCCATGTTAGTCCTCTGCGATCAGAGTTCACTCTTCTACGCCGTATCTGTTACTTCCGCTTATATTCGATATTTCGTTACGCTCTTCACTTCATATAACATCATTTGGTGCTCAATTAACTGAATGGTAACTTTATATCCTGGTGTTGGACATATAATTCAATGAAGGAGGGGGAAAGAAAGTATTCACACGACGCTCTACTATTACCGTTGCACAAGGTTAAACGATTCTGTCAACGGCTCACAGTGAACAGCCCACAATATTTTATTCTATAGCAATGTGTCAGTCCACTTTTAGTCACATGGGCATGGTCGGAATCCTCCCACACCACGTAGTATCTACCCTATTTTGATTGTAATATTTTACAGTTCAAAAGCGGCTAGCTGGCAGGAACATTGGCACGCCGGGCGAAATGCATTTCGTCTGTCTTTACGTTCTGAGTTCAAATTCCGCCAAGGCCGATGTTCCCTTTCATCCCTTCGGGGTCAATAAATTAAGTACCAGTTCCATACTAAGATCGATCTAATCTACTGGCCTCCTCCCCAAAATTTCGGACCTTGTGCCTAATGTAGAAAAGAATATTTTTATAGTTCTAAATTGAGTACCTATTTCTTTACTACACACAAGGGGCTAAACATAGAGAGGGCAAACAAGGACAGACAAAGGGATTAAGTCGATTATATCGACCCCAGTGCGTAACTGGTACTTATTTAATCGACCCCGAAAGGATGAAAGGGAAAGTCAACCTCGGCGGAATTTGAACTCAGAACGTAGCGGCAAACGTACCACTTGCATACTGTGGTCGATCTTATCGACTGGACCACTCACCAAAAATTTCGAGCCTTGAGCTTAGAGTAGAAAATAATATTTTTAAATTTAGAGGGAAATGCATCAATGAAACAAAAATAGAGGAAACGCTGTTCAGATTTCATTTAATTTTCAGTGAGAGTTGTAGAAAACAAACGTAAAACTTAATACTGTATAAACTTCAGTTGCGGAATTGTGAAGTGAGGTGTGTTACGATTTGATAAAGACCCTATCCTTTCCTGAAACTTTCCCATATATGACAGCATATCACCCCTGTTAGGAGTGAAAAGAAATCATCCAAATTATACACAATAAGGAGATGCAAGCGTGGCTGTGTTGTACGAACACAGCATCGAAAACAAACGATTCTTGGTTTTGTCCCACTGCGGGGCACTTTGGACAAGTGTCTTCTGTTGTAGCCTAGAGCTTTCCAAACTCTTGTGAGTGAATTTGGTAGACGGAAACAAAAAGGAGCTAGTCGTATACACACGCACACATACGCACACACACATCTATTTATGTTCCTCAGCACCGGTTGACAACCGTTGTTTGTGTGTTTGCATCACCGTAACGCAGTGGTTCGGCAAAGGTGATGGATAAAATAAGTGCCGCGTTTAAAATAATCAGTACAGGAGTAGATTCCTTCGACTAAAGATTCCTCAAGCCCCAGAAATAGCCGTTGATAAATGACGGAAACACTATATATATATATATATATATAATATAATATATATAATAATAGTATGTATAAAACGATATGAAATGAAATATATAAACAAAGAGTAAGACTTTAAGCTTTAAGTGATGTTTGTTCAATGTTAGGCAAACGGTAAGCAAGGTCTGAGCTTTGAGGAAGCAAACAATACTTTAATCTGTTGAAATAAACCATTTCCAGATTACTAATATCTATGTCAAAATCTTTCGGATAAACACTGTTAGTCTTAAGTGACTGACGTTGCGACAGACTTTAAGAAGTCTGCGAATATGTTTACTAAATTATCGTCAAATTGTTGTGCATGTCATTTTATGAGCGCCATCTTACAGCCTTTTTCTTTTGCTATTATATATGGAATTAATTCAAAGCTCCAAATTTTTGGAGCGGAACACAGTCGATGGAAATTTTAATTGCGATAAGCAGAGTGACATGACTGCCTAAGAAAATGAAATACAGAAAATTTCGTACCTCCGAAGCTAAAAGGGCGGCAGGAAATGTGTTTTAGAGAAGGGTGGAGTTCTTATTAATGGTTGCGCGAAAGGTTTTGACCTATGTTGTAGTATCGTCAGAACTTACGACATGGACATTTAGCAATGAGAAAAAGGGTCATCACAAGGAATTTTATAAAGAAAAATGGGATAGAAGAAAAATAAAATGTTCCTGTTTGATATCGAACCTATCACAATCATGCTTATAACCATGTTTGAAAAGGCGGCGAGCTGGCAGAAATGTGAGCACGTCGAGCGAAATGTTCAGCGGTATTTCGGATGCTGCTACGTTCTGAGTTCAAATTCCGCCGATGTCGACTTTGCCTTTCATCCTTGCGGGGTCGATTAATTAAGTACCAGTTACGCACTGGTGTCGATATAATCGACTTAATCCGTCTGTCTGTCCTTGTTTGCCACCTATGTGTTTAACCCTTTGTGGGTAGTAAAAAATAGGTATTTCGTCTGCCGCTGCATTCTGAGTTCAAATTCCGCCGAGGTCGACACTGCCTTTCATCCTTTTCGGGGTCGATTAAATAAGTACCAGTGACGCACTGGGATCGATGTAACCGACTTAATCCCTTTGTCTGTCCTTGTTTGCCCTCTCTATGCTTAGCCCTCTGCGGGAAATGAAGAAATAAATATATCCATGTTTGAATGCAAAAATATGCAAATACACACACATACACACACACGCATGTACACACACATATATATATATATATATACATGTGCATTAATACATACATATATGTATGTATGTATCTGCACCTATATGTTCATATATATATTAATATGGATTGTGCACATGTTTTCTTGTGTGTGTGGTGTGTGTGTGT
>NW_021829825.1:0-5666 GCF_006345805.1 Octopus sinensis | reverse complement strand
GGGGTTAGGGTTTTAAACTCATGATCTTAAGATTGTGGTTTCGATTCCTGGACCGGGCGACGCGCTGTGTTCTTGAGCAAAACACTTCATTACACGTTGCTCCAGTCCACCCAGCTGGCAAAAAATGTGTAATCCTGCGAGGGATCGGGGTCCTGTCCAGGTGGAGTAATACATACGCCATGGAAACCGGGGAACCGGCTCTTATGAGTCGGCATGACTCGAGAAGATGACGTTACCTTTACTTGCTCAAGGTGTCACACAGTGGGACCGAACCTGGAATTATGTTGTTGGGAAATAAACTTCTTACCACAGAGCCACGTCTGCACCTCTATGTGTACGTGTGTGTATTTGGTCGAAGGGGAGCAAAATACTTTCTTGAAGGAGGAAAATGCACAAATTATTCAGTCAACTCCATTCACCCCTGAGTATACATTCCCAATTGAAATTCAATAACAACCATTCTGTATCTCCTACAAAGGTTACTGCTTAAATACAAAGTTAAGAAGCATCGAACTGTGTGTGTGTGTGTATTTGGTCGAAGGGGAGCAAAATACTTTCTTGAAGGAGGGAAAATGCACAAATTATTCAGTCAACTCCATTCACCCCTGAGCATACATTCCCAATTGAAATTCAATAACAACCATTCTGTATCTCCTACAAAGGTGACTGCTTAAATACAAAGTTAAGAAGCATCGAACTGTGTGTGTGTGTGTATTTGGTCGAAGGGGAGCAAAATACTTTCTTGAAGGAGGGAAAATGCACAAATTATTCAGTCAACTCCATTCACCCCTGAGCATACATCCCCGATTGAAATTCAATAACAACCATTCTGTATCTCCTACAAAGGTTACTACTTAAATACAAAGTTAAGAAGCATCGAACTGTGTGTGTGTGTGTGTGTGTGTGTGTGTGTGTGTGTCATTAACTATGTTTGATAATCTTACCTAACGGAATGAAAAAGACGACAGAACAACAAGATCGGGGAAACCTTTGATGCTTAATCGGTTGGAACCAATCAGTTAAAAATATAATAACTCTGTCTATTTGTTGTAATTTCCGCTGAATAAATTTTTTCTTAGATGTTTTATTTATTTCTGTGTTTGTTTTTGTTGACTTTTTTTTTCGTGAAACACTAATAAATATCGTGGTATTGAATGAGGATTCAAATATTAGGTTTGTGAACCGCCGCCACCGACATTAACAAATTTATTCCGGTTGCCATTAAACGCCTGTCTTGCTAAACATTCATAAAACCGATGTATGTAAGTATAAGTGTGTTCGTGTGCGTGTACGTGTGAGTGTGGATGCGTTCGTGTATGAAATATACTAGATGTGTATATGTATACATGGAAATATATGTGAGTGAGTGTGTGTGTGAGTATACGTGTATATATGTATGTATAAGTATGTATATACATATATATATATATGTAGGTATATATATATATATATGTATATATACACGTATACATGGATGTATGTATATGTATATATATATATATATATATATATTATACATAAATATATATAGAGAGAGAGAGGGGAGATGATTTTATATATACACTGTGCATAGCGTATATTTTAAATATGTATGTTGTATGTGTATACACGCACACATATACACGCACTTACATATATATACGAACACACATACATGGTATTTTTCATAATTTGCGATGTATAATAGATATAACGCAAGAAGTAATTATATAAACACGTATATGCACACGCATGCATATGTATACATACATACATACATACATACATGCTACATAGATATATATATGCATACACATATATATATATATATACATGTATGTATACATACATACATACATGCATACATATATATATATATACATATATATATATATATATATATATAATATATATATATATATATATATATATATATATTATATATATATTATATATATATATATATGAGAGAGAGAAGATGACAAAGGATTAAAGATTATCTTATGAACTTCACTAGCTTACAGCTGTTTCTGATATAGTATGCGGTAGCGTCATAGTTCAGTACCTGAGTAACACTTTACAGTTTCATCAGAGCCTCAACCATGAAGTGCAATTTATTTGAGAAAAGAAATGCATTTAAACATATGTACAAGAAAGTATTGATAATGAGAAAGCATACATGTTTGGGGTTGATATCCACGGCTCCTACCACAATTAGAATAATATTAATCCTTCAAGCAAATCAGCTAATTAGAAAATCTCTATAAGAGATGAAAGCAGTAACTGTACAGAGAAGTAATGCTTGTCACCACTTCAGCATGGCTGTTCCATAGGAAGCGAAATTACTGCTATTTTTAATCCCAGGAGGACGCCTCCTTCAGCTGGTTATTCGATATAATCTGCACCCGATATATGTTGCCAGCAGGGGAGTGAACCCCTATCTTCTAGCCACGATACAACCAGACCGTACGGTTTCGACCTCTTTGTGGTCATCCTCAGTGGTGGATACTCGCCCGCTAGAGATAGCTGTAGTTCACTCCAGCTCTCAATATATAGAAAACCAAGCGACACACAGTCACTGGATCTTGCAACAGGCAAATTAGCGAGTTAGGAAATCTCTATAAGAGATGAGAATAATGATGATACTGTTCCGAAGGGAGAGCCATGTTTAAGGGGCGATAAATATTATTTATCAATATTGTTACTGCTCTCATAATTTGCTCGTTACGAGATCAGTGACTGTGTGTCGCTTGGTTTTATACTAATTCTCCGTTTTCATAAATAAAACGCATTTCATGCTTGAGGCTCTGATGAAATAGTAAGGTGTTACTCAGACAATCAACTATGGGTCTACCGCATGTTATAGTAGAAACCAAACTAAGTTAACTTCTCAGGTTATACCGATTCATAAGGACCAATTTCCCTTTTTCTATGGCGCATGTATTCCCCACCTGGACGGGACCCCGGTCCGTCTCAGGATTACTCATTTTTGCCAGGTGAGTGGACTGGAACAACGTGGAACGAAATCCAAGAATCGAAACCGCAATCTTACTGTCATGAGTTCAACGCCCCTAACCACTAAGCCATCCACCTCCACAAAAGAGGAAACAGCTGTAAGGTAATGAGGTTCATATGCTAATCGGTTATTCCTTTGTCGTTTCGTATTCTTATTACGGCTCTATACGCTTCGTTCAGAATCATGCGTATATTGAGTTCTACACCAGGTGATTTGTATCGTAATGCCTATATATATATATCATGATAGATCGTTAGCCACTACACATATTTTTTCTCTCCTTGTTTTATCTGTGTCCCTTTCCTTATAAGAGCGTTGGCTCGAAACGTAAAAGACTCTTTCTATTCCTGAGCGTTATACTAATACATCTGTTTGTTTTGTACACCACCGGTCTTCATCTTGTGTTTTTTTCGTAAACTCTCTCTCTCTCTCTCTCTCTCTCTCTATGGCCCAGTGGTTAGGGCAGCGGACTCGCAGTCGTAGGATCGCGGTTTCGATTCCCAGACCGGGCGTTGTGAGTGTTTATTGAGCGAAAACACCTAAAAGCTCCACGACGCTCCGGCAGGGGATGGTGGTGATCCCTGCTGTACTCTTTCACCACAACTTTCTCTCACTCTCACTCTTCCTGTTTCTGTTGTACCTGTATTTCAAAGGGCCGGCCTTGTCACTCTCTGTGTCACGCTGAATATCCCCGAGAACTACGTTAAGCGTACACGTGTCTGTGGAGTGCTCAGCCACTTACACGTTAATTTCATGAGCAGGCTGTTCCGTTGATCGGATCAACCGGAACCCTCGTCGTCGTAACCGACGGAGTGCTTAAAAAAAAAATATATATATATATGTGTGTGGTGTGTGTGTGTGTGTATATATAAAGAAGAAGAAGAAGAAGAAGAAGAAGAAGAAGAAGAAGAAGAAGAAGAAGAAGAAGAAGAAGAAGAAGAAGAGAAGAAAAGAAGAAGAAGAAGAAGAAGAAGAAGAAGAAGAAGAAGAAGAAGAAGAAGAACGTTTGTGATTATGAACAAGTCACAATTATAAAACGTTTAAATTATAAAACTTCATCGGTGGGTGAGGCCGCAGACCAACCATTGATAAGGGCCTCGTCGACTAAGTCCTGATATTTCGATCTCTTTACCTGGTGGGGAATATCGAGGCTGTCCTCCCAGAGCATTGTGACTTCGACTACGATAATTGTTTTTATATTCTTGGAGAGCAGGAACATGTCTGGTTGCAATGGTAACAACTGTGTTGTTTATATTTTGGGAAAGAGGATTGCCATTTCTAGCTGAGATGTTTTGTGTAAACATGATCGGCAATAAGAGTGATGCGCCACAGCTATGATTTTGTTGTCATCCACTCGTCGCAAATAGCTGACAGGCAGATGAAAGTTTAGTATTCCTTTCATCTTTCGATTAAAATTTTTCATTTTGAGATAATTATGTTCAGCATAAAAGAATATCTCCACTTCTGGAAGAGAAATGTTAAGGAAACTTTGGATAGATTTTACTTTGAGTGAATCAGCTAGTGAATGAGGGAGGGAGTGAGTGAGTGAGTTAGTGAGTGAGTGAGTGAGTGAGTGAGTGAATGAGTGAGTGAGTGAGCGAGTGAGTGAGCGAGTGAGCGAGTGAGGGAATATAAGAGAGTGATTGAGTAAGTGAATGAGTGAATGAGTAAGTTAGTGAGTGAATGAATGAGTGAGTGAGTGAGTGGGTGAGTGAGTGAGAGAATGTAAGAGTGTGAGTGAGAGAATGTAAGAGTGTGAGTGAGTGAGTGGCTTCTACGAATGATAAAAAGGAAAATGGTGGCGTGGCGCCGACGGGAGAGCATCAGACTGGATTTCAATGAAAGCGAGGATTGGTGAGTGGTCCATGGTTCAACCCCAGACAACTGCCATCTGCAGAGGGAAACCACTGGGTAAGATAGATGCATGGATGAATGGATGGATGGATGGGTGGATGCAGAGAGGGAGAGTCGGCGGAAGGGAGAAGAAATCGTCATTGAAGACAATGAGAAAGTGACTGAATAAGATCGGGGGAGGGAGAGAGAGAGAGATAGAAATAGAGAGAGAGCAAGGGAGGGATAGAAAGAGAGAGAGAAATAGAGAGAGGGAGTGGGAGGGACAGAGAGAGAAAGAAAGAGACACAGGGAATATGTATGTGTACGTATCTCTATGCAAATGTGTATGTGCGTTTGCATGTGTGTATGTACGTATATATTTGTACATATATATATATATACTGTCTGCGTGCGTGTATGTCTCTGAATATACATGTGTGTATATATATATATATACATACATACATATATATATATGTATGTATGTATATATATATAGTACTGTATGTCTCTGAAAATACATGTATATATATATATATATATATACACCTATATACGCATAGTCATACAAATCTATGCATATATATTTGTGTGTGTGTATATGTGTTATGACCGCGCATATCCATCTATAACTAGACATTTATATGTATATGGGTTGCGTTTATGTGTGTGTGTGTGCATGTATGTATGTGTGTGCGCGTATATATGTGTATGTGCCTCTGTGTGTGTGTGTGTGTGTGTGTGTGTGTGTGTGTGTGTGTGTGTATGCGCTTTGTAGGTGTGTGGGAGGAGTGTCCATGAGCAATCATTGAGCTGTGACGGTGAATATTCATGGTCA
>NW_021829824.1:0-5804 GCF_006345805.1 Octopus sinensis | reverse complement strand
TGGTTGTGGGTGGTGGTGGTGGTGATGGTGGTGGTGGTGGTGGTGTGGTGGTGGTGGTGATTGTGATGTGGTGATGATGGTGGTGTGATGGTTGGTGATGGGGTGTGTGGTGGTGGTGGTGGTGGTGGTGGTGGTGGTGGTGGTGGTTGTGGTTGGTGGTGGTGGTTGGTGTTGGTGGTGGTTGTTTTGTTGCTGGTGGTGATAGTGTTGGTGATGGTGCTGGTGGTGATGGTAGTGGTGTTACAGTTGCTGTTGTTGTTGCTGCTGATGGTGATGGTGATGATGAGTAGTGGTGTTAGAGTTGCTGTTGTTCTTTTGTTGCAAGTGGTGATGGTGATGGTGGTGGTGATGGTGGTGGTGGTGTGATGGTTGTGGTGATGGTGATGGTGGTGATGATGGTGGTGTTGATGGTGGTGGTGATGGTAATGGTGGTGATGGTGGTGGTGATGGTGGTGATGATGGTGGTGGTGATGGTGGTGGTGATGGTGGTGGTGATTGTGATTGTGGTGATGATGGTGGTGATGATGGTGGTGGTGCTGCTGTTACAGTTGCTGTTGATGGTGTTGTTGTTGTTGGTGGTGGTGATGACGATAATGGTGGTTATGATGGTGGTGGTGGTGGTGGTGATAGTGATGGTGGTGGAAATGCAGATGGTGGTGGAAGTGGGGACGGTAGTGGTGGTGGTGGTGGTAGTGGTTGTGGTGGTGATAGTAACGGCGGTAGTAGTGATGGTTGTTGTGGTGGTGTTGTTATTGGTGGAGGAGGTAGTGGTGGTAGTGGTGGTAGTGGTGGTGGCGGCGGCGGTGGTGCTGCTGCTTCTGCTGGTACTGATGCGATTTTCGTGTCAGTCAGACATGTTACATGCTTTTCTTTCTTCTAATTTCATGTACTTACCGACTGGAATTTGGCGAGGAAAGTGTTTCTTTTTAATTAAAAATTTCTACACAAAAAGTTAATTAATTGTTTGCATCACTTTTCCCCATTGAAATATAGAAGCAGGGCTGGGGTGGGATGCGAAGGGACAGATACTTCTAATTTATGAAGAAGAAAAAAACTGTTCATCTTTATTCGTTAACAGACAAAAATTCCCTGCAACATTCCTTATCAGAATTAATACCTTTTTACTGATGAGCAACAGAACAGAAACGAAAGCAAACACACAAAAAATATTTCCTGATAAAGCATATACACTTTCAAAGAATAAATTAGCAACATTTCTTGCGACAATTTTAGCAACAATAACATTAATTGCAACAAAATCAATTGTGGTTTCGAATTTCAGCAGAATGCCAGCGAATTTGGGGCACGGGGTGAGTCGATTTTTTCAACCCCAGTGTTCAACTGGTACTAATTTTAACAACCCCGTAAGTATGAAAGGTAAAGTCGATCTCGAGGGAAGTTGAACTCAGGACATATAGAAAAGTATGAGAAACAAAGTCGACCTCAGTGGAATTTGAACTCTGAACGTAATGGACGGACGAAATGCCGTTAAGCATTTTGACCGGCGTGCAAACGATTCTGCCAGCATGCAACTTTCCTGCCATCATCCCTTATAATTACCCCAATTGACACTGCGGTGTTCCTTAAGTAGGTCCAACAGAAATATACCACGACTGGTTATGGTACCAGGTAGCCCCCAAACAGTGCCAGCGCTCTACTCAACACTGAAACACTAATCGACCTATCAGTCCAAAATATAAATTATATATATACATATATATTATTGCGGCGGGCTTCTTTCAGTTTCCGTCTACCAAAGCCATTCAGAAAGCTTTGATCGGCCCGAGGCTATAGTAACAGACACTTGCTCAACGTACCAAGCAGCGAGTCTGAACCCGGAACCATGTGACCGTGAAGCAAGCTTCTTGCCATACAGTCACGCTTGCGCCTAAGATATATATTCAGTTTGCGTATGTAGATGTATTCTTTTATTTGTTTCAGTCATTTGACAGCGGCCATGCCGGAGCACCGCCTTTAGTCGAACAAATCAACCCAGGACTTATTCTTTGTAAGCCTAGTACTTATTCTATCGGCCGCTTTTGTCGAACCGCTAATGTTACGGGGACGTAAACACACCACCATCGGTTGTCAAGCGATGTTGGGGGGACAAACACAGACACAAACACACATACATATATATATGTGTCTGTATATATATATATATATATATATATATACGACGGGCTTCTTTCAGTTTCTGTCTACCAAATCCATTCACAAGGCTTTAGTCGGCCCGAGGCTATGATAGAAGACACTTGCCCAAGGTGTCACGCAGTATGTATATGTCTGGTACAGAAATTCCCATGCTGGGAGTCTCTGGAGAATTTTAGATATTTTTCATTATATTTAGTACAGGAAACTCTTATGGACGATCTCTGGAACGTTTTTCTTGTATATACTGTATGTAAGAATACATGTCCTTGATTAATTTTTCAAATTTATCACCCACGGAGAACGATCTGCTCCGTAGCCTAGAAACAAAATATTTTCTTTGGAATTCAGCCAACATCAAGTACGGTAGTCTTGTATGTATCCGTCTACGTATGTATGATTTTTCTTCGAGTTTTATTGAAATTCTTCTTGAGAGAGTTCAAGCTGTTCGCTAACAAAGCGACAATACTTCTTTTCAGTTAAAATAGGTTCCGATGTTTATAGATATGTGATCGAGCTGGTGTGTTGGTTGAATTGGCAATGCATACACCCACGTGTGTGCAATTATTCCCAATAGGACCTCAGGTGGAGGATCTCTGGAATGTCTACAAATTCTCACTGTGCCGCTAATAGATTGGATTCGGAGAATCTGCGGCAGTTTCTTTTGATCTTTCTCCGTAAAACCGTGAAATTCTAGGTATTTGTGCAAATTTGTTGGTATATAGCCTAATACATCGATGAGAATTCGTAGTTAGGATTCAACAGCTCTAAATACTGCCATTAATTCGTCACAAATATTCTCGTTTTTATGTATGCAGATCGATAGACACTACACATTCTTTATTTTCTCTATTTTCTCTCCTTGTTTCTTTCTGTGTTCCTTTCGGGCTTCGACCTCAGTGTGTAACTGGTACTTAATTTATCGACCCTGAAAGGATGAAAGGCAAAGTCGCCTTCGGCGGAATTTGAACTCAGAACGTAAAGACAGGCGAAATACCACTAAGCATTTAGCCCGGCGTGCTACCGTTTCTTGTTTCTTTATTGCCCACAAGGGGCTAAGCATAGAGGGGACAAACAAGGACAGACAAACGGATTAAGTCGATTACATCGACCACAGTGCGTAACTGGAACTTATTTAATTGACCCCGAAAGGATGAAAGGCAAAGTCGACCTCGGCAGAATTTGAACTCAGAACGTAAAAACAGGCGAAATACATATTTCTTTACTACCCACAAGGGGCTAAACACAGAGAGGACAAACAAGGAAAGACAAACGAATTAAGTCGATTATATCGACCCCAGTGCGTAACTGGTACTCATTTAATCGACCCCGAAAGGATGAAAGGCAAAGTCGACCTCGGCGGAATTTGAACTCAGAACGTAAAGACAGACGAAATACCGCTAAGCATTTCGCCCGGCGTGCTAACGTTTCTGCCAGCTCGAAGCCTTCAGACAGCTACTTATTAAGCGAATGATATTCTCAGTATTGACTGCACAAAACGTGCATTGTTTGTCGCACCTATGTGATTTATAAGCATTCCTATCTGTTTTTCTTTCTTTTACATCAGGCATTTTGTGGCTATTTCCTGCTCCTGTATTGCAAAAGCACAACTTAAGAGCCAATATCCTGGTTGTCAATGTTGTTACTTTAAAGCCTTCTGGAAAACTAATCATACACAACCTTGTGCTGGTATGTATGCCGCCCCTCTAATGTTGGCCTGTTGTTGTAAAGTCGTACAAGTTCTCTAAATGTATATCTTAGGTGATCTGAGAAACTTCTTACTAAATCTCATAATGTTATCCGCCTCATGTCTTTAGATTTTTTCCAAGTCAGGAATTCGACCTTTGGTGCTTTGTAGGTTCTGTCGAAGGGATATGTCGCTATATTGGTTTTAAATTTTGGTACAAGGCCTGCAAGTTTGGGTGAAGTGAATAAGTTGATTACATCGACCCCAGTGCTCAACGGGGTACTTATTTTATCGACCCCGAAAGGATAAAAGGAAATGTCGACCTCACCGGAATTTGAACTCAGAACGTGAGGACGGGCGGAATGCTGCTAAGTATTTTGCCCGGCGTGATAACCACATCTTAATAATAATAATAATAATGATAATAATAATAATAATGATAATAATAATAATAATAATATAATAATAATAATAATAATAATAATAATAATAATGATGATGATAATGATAATAATATGATAATATAAAATAATAATAATAATAATAATAATAATAATAATAATAATAATAATAATCACAAAAAATAGAGGCGACTTTCGACCTACTAGCCTACTATATGATAAATATATTCATTCAAAGAACAAGGAAGCGGTGTCAAGTCAAAAAGTCAACTCTGAACAAACAGACCCGTCTTCTATTGTCACTGTCAATGTCTTAATGACAGGCCAAAACTCTCGCCGGGTCGGTCATCACCTGGGACAACAAAGACCGCGTTACTCATTGAGGAACCAGACTGGGGGTGAAAAGTCTGCTGCTGGAACAAACTCTCTAAAAATCGATCTACTAGGTTACCAGGATAACTCTAACCTTATTGACTCCACCAAAAACATCACCTCAAGCAAACACATGAAATGGACTAGAGAGGATTATAGAGATATGTTGCAAGCTTTCTATACAGTCCAACTAAACCCATACAATAACCTCATAGTACAAACTTACATTTCATGAAGAAACTTACTAGGCAATCATGTACGCAGATATATAGACGAAAATAAACTAAGCAATGTGTGTTGAGACATCATTAAGAATAAATGGTTAACTGACGCTGAAATTGGCCAAATTAGGACATAAATATCTCATGGTAGACCAAATGAAAACAGCAACAATTCAGATGAAACAGGTAACACATGCGCAAAACCCAGTGTACGAGCAGTACATCCCAACGAGGACTTTTCCTTTTATCCTTTAAGGCGGCGAGCTGGCAGAAACGTTAGCACGCCGGGCGAAATGCGTAGCCGTAATTTGTCTGCCGTTACGTTCTGAGTTCAAATTCCGCCGAGGTCGACTTTGCCTTTCATCCTTTCGGGGTCGATTAAATAAGTACCAGTTACGCACTGGGGTCGATATAATCGACTTAATCTGTTTGTCTGTCTTTGTTTGTCCTCTCTGTGTTTAGCCCCTTGTGGGTAGTAAAGAAATAAGTACATCCCAACGAGGAGGCTGAAGAAAGAATAGCGAAGAAAAGATAATGCGGAAAAAGAGGAGACCGTAGAGCTATCTCAAGAACACCAGAATAGGTATGACACAGAATTCGAGGTGAATAATAAAAAGAAGATCATAGAAGCAAAAGAAGATATTATCAGAGAACTCAACAAAACTGAGCCTACTAATATCATCAATGAGGGACCACTGGCAAAGTTCTCAAACAGCATAAAAAAGAACAACACTATCATGATTTATAATGTTGCTCTTAAACAGAGCTTAAGTAATAAGAGAAATGACCTAACAACCTTAAATAACCTCATTTAGTCTTCTGCTAAAGTTGTAACTGCTCAACTAGGTATCAGGACGACACTGAAAAGGACCAACCATGTCAATAGACCTCCTAAGTGGAAAGTAGCAATACAAAAAGAGATCGAATCTTTGCGGGCGGGTGTGTCAGTTCTCGATGAACTTGCTAGAGGAA
>NW_021829823.1:0-5873 GCF_006345805.1 Octopus sinensis | reverse complement strand
CGTGATAGGGGGACAAACACAAACACACACATACATATATATATATATACATATATACGACAGGCTTCTTTCAGTTTCCGTCTACCAAATCCACTCACAAGGCATTGGTCGGCCCGGGGCTATAGTAGAAGACACTTGCCCAAGGTGCCACACAGTGGGACTGAACCCGGAACCATGTGGTTGGTAAGCAAGCTACTTACCACACAGCCACTCCTGCGCCTTATCTAATCTTGTTTATATGTTTATTGCAGGCATGTTTAGTGTACTTATATAAGAGAGTAGAGTCGAGAGACCTCTGTGTCTATCGTTAATTTTAAGCTTTATTTACGTATTCTATTATCATCTTTAGTCAAGAACTCCTGTCTGGTTTTGCTTTGTAAAAATATTGCGTAACCATTAAAGGTAATTGGAATCAAGTCTGCTGGATACGTTTTGGAACAACAGATATATAAACAGTTCGTAGACATTTTTATTTGTATATGAACGTATCTAAATTAAACATTTGTCTGTCTAATAAGAAATCTTAACAAAAACATTCATACGACAGAAATATTATGAATATTTCCTTCTGTGTGTTAAAGTTAAAGACTAAACAAACACTATAATTTCCTACGATATTCAACGACCAATGAAAACGTATCAACTCAAAGTTTACACTACAATCAATGCATATGATGTCAAAGCAAACAAAATTCTAGAAAAATTAATGTTAGCTAACTAAATATTAACACAAACGCGCGCGCGCATACACACATGTACGCGCGCACACACACGTACGCACGTACCCACATAGCCACACAGGCACAGAGACAGACAGATACAAACACACTTTTGTATATGTATGCATGTATGTATGTATGTATGTATGTATGTATGTATGTATGTATGTATGTATGTATGTATATATATATATATGTACGTATGAACGTGTGTATGTATCTATCTACGTATGGATGTGTGTATGTATCTATGTACGTATGTATGTGCTGTATGTATGTATGTATTATGTAGTATGTATGTATTATATATTATATATGTATGTTGTTATGTATGTATATATGTTTGTATGAATGTGCGTGTATATATATATATATATACCAAAATCCGTTAGATTCACTTCGGATGCAGCACGGAATTTTGTTAGTGAACATGTCTGATGAACGGCAACGAGAAAATCAGAGTAACAGATTTTGTAGAATTTTCTGCTGCTTAAAATAAAGTATATATATATATATATATATATACATAATACATATATTTCATACATACATGTATATATGTATATATACATATATATATATAATGTATATGTATGTATAGTTATATATGTATATATATACAGTCTTGACGTCATAAGAATTTTATAAGCTTTCGAGGAGAACGTAAAATAATTTTTGTTTTGGGAACAGTATATCAAAAAGGATACACGCAAGTCATATCTTCTTTTGTTAAAGTCATCATTCTGGCAATTTCTATAACTGAAGCGTTTTACATCTGAAATTACTAAAGATTATTTCAATAAAGTCCATTGTGGGTGCATCTGAAATTGTCTCTAAATTGTTCCTTTTTTTTTTTTTTGGTTATTTCTTGGCTCCTTTGATTTATTGTTTCTATTCCACGGCTATTTCCGCTACTGGATTGCCACCATACGTTTGTCTTGTTCGAGGTTCAGACCACTTTTTAAGAATACTATTTACGTTTTCGGCATAATGCCGTCTCTTTTCTTTCGTCAGACAACCTGTTTTTGCATGGCTATGTTATATTTACGAGTGGAGGCGCAATGGCCCAGTGGTTAGGGCAGCGGACTCGCGGTCATACGATCGCGGTTTCGATTCCCAGACCGGGCGTTGTGAGTGTTTATTGAGCGAAAACACCTAAAAAAGTTCCACGAGGCTCCGGCAGGGGATGGTGGTGATCCCTGCTGTACTCTTTCGCCACAACTTTCTCTCTCACTCTTACTTCCTGTTTCTATTGTACCTGTAGTTCAAGGGGCCGGCCTTGTCACTCTCTGTGTCACGCTGAATATCCCCGAGAACTACGTTAAGGGTACACGTGTCTGTGGAGTGCTCAGCCACTTACACGTTAATTTCACGAGCAGGCTGTTCCATTGATTCGGATCAACCGGAACCCTCATCGTCGTAACCGACGGAGTGCTTCCAGTTATATTTACAGAAAATGAAAATGATCTCTTTAGTAAACCCATAGAAGTCTTTAGCATATTCAAGAATAATAATAAGGCTGATGTGAAGACAAGATATATAACGCGTGTGTTTTATTGGCAAACATATGACTATCTACTTCAGTGGTCTTCACAAGCCCTCTTATTTCAACTGACCTGGGTTTTGTTACAAGTCCTCCCATACTTCCTCTCCCAGTATCCAGTTCGCAAATTACTTACATTAACTTTCGTACTTCTATCCCACTCTCTCCATAACACCCCGCTCCATTCAGTTCCTCATTAGCGATTGCAAAATTAATCGGCTTCGCGTCTACGTATTTTCTCTCAATTCTCAAAGAAAGACAATTGTTTGAACTTATAGATTTCACTTTCTTTTAATCACAACATAAAATATCCAATCTATTGTTCTGTAATTCTTTTTCTGTTGACGTAAAACGTCTCTACTTAAATATATATATATATATATATATATATACAGAAATAATTTTTTTAATTCTCAAACGCGTGACAATGCTAATAAAATAGCGTGAACAGGATAAATTATTTCTACATTGCAGAAAAATATGTTACCGGCCCAGCCATGAGACTCGAGAGAATCATCCCTGTGATTACGCGTCAAGTGCTTTACCATTAAGCTAAACTGCCCAGTAACGAATTCTTCTGCAATTTTTTTAGAACTTATAAATGTTTAGCTATAGGCACACACCCCACACACACACACACACACACAACACCACACACATCCTGCATAATTCGAAAGAAAAATAAAAGCAAATTATTGTTTCTACGTTTATAAATTTGTTTTGCAAAATTCTTGATATGAAGTTGTATGTTGAAACAGATATCGTTATATTTCGGGGTGGTCATTTTTTTTATTTTGCTAATAACCCACACGTACAAGAGGAGACACGTGGGATGGAGTGTCGCTGAAGAGGTCACAGGATGTGTGACGAAAGGTTTCTGGACAAAAGACGTTCAAACAAGAATAATAATAAAGCCGATGTGGAGACAAGATATATAATGAAGCGTGTGATTTATTGGCATACATACGAATGGCTATCTCCAAATATAGAAATGATCATTTTCTTTTATTAGAAACAAGTGCAGCGGGAGAACATTTAATTAAGAATTAAAACATAACCTGAAAATATCGAAGTAATAAATGCACTCATTGAGGGTGAGAAACAGCAAAGGAAATACTACCCGGTATATAAGGGAGACTCAACTTGCAAGATAAAGTAGCCGAAATCTCTCAAATCATATCCTATTATATCGAAAAACGTCATTCGATATTCTTTTAGAAATAGCCATGAAATTTCTTCTCCAAATTAGGATGTTCGATAACGAGATTACCTGCACATACAAAACAAAAAAAAAAAGAAAAAAGAATGGCGCAGGAGTGGGTGTGTGGTAAGTAGCTTGCTAACCAACCACATGGTTCCGGGTTCAGTCCCACTGCGTGGCATCTTGGGCAAGTGTCTTCCGCTATAGCCCCGGGCCGACCAATGCCTTGTGAGTGGATTTGGTAGACGGAAACTGAAAGAAGCCTGTCGTATATATGTATATATATATATATGTATGTGTTGTGTGTTTGTCCCCCTAAATTGCTTGAGAACCGATGCTGGTGTGTTATCCCCGTCACTTAGCGGTTCGGCAAAAGAGACCGATTAGAATAAGTACTGGGCTTACAAAGAATAAGTCCCGGGGTCGATTTGCTCGCCTAAAAAGGCGGTGCTTCCAGCATGGCCGCAGTCAAATGACTGAAACAAGTAAAAGAAAAAGAAAGAAAGAAAAAAGAATGAATGAATGATCGCAGCTGGAAAACTGAAATGATAAATAAGTCTGCTCAGTAAGGACTGACTGGAGGCAAAGTATCATCACCGTCTTCGGTATCATCATCATCATCATCATCATCAACAATGCCGCTGCTTCCCCCGATACCACCACTACCACCACCACCACCGACACTATTTCTGCCATCATTATCGTCGTCGTCGTCGTCCTCCTCCTCCTCCTCATCATCATCATTAACAGCAACATCAACAACAGCAGCAGCAACAGCAGCAACAACAACAGCAACAGCATCATCATCATCATCAGCAGCAGCAGCAACAACAACACCACACAACAACCAACAACAACAACAACAACAGCAGCAGCAGCAACAGCAACAACAACAGCAACAACAACAACAACAGCAACAACAAAAAAAACAAGAAGCAGAAGAAGAAGAGAAGAAAACAACAACAACAACAGCAGCACAACAGCAACAAAAAAACAACACAACAACAACAACACACAACACCACACACAAACAACAAACAACACCAACCAACCACAACAACCAACAAAACAAACAACAACAACCAACAAACAACAACCGTCAAAGAAAATGGAAAGGATCGGTGGTTGTCTTCCTAATTGAATATTTAAACAAAAGGAACTTTTGGCAACGTCAAAATGCCTGAATCTGATAAACATAAATAAATATATAAATAAATAAATAAATAAATAAATAATAAAAAGGGTCGGTGAAGATACAATCTATGTGAACAACAAACAGCAAAAGTCTTTTACGACTAAAAAACAAAAAAAAAAAACAGAAAGGGTTTAAGTGCTGGTTATAAGAGATATAGATAAAAATAGATAAACTACCAGCGAGACCAAAATATGAGGACAAAAAACGAAAAAGTCTCGGTGCAAACAAACTGACATTTTGTACAAGCATGTCAGGTTCTTATAAAAGATTTTGATCTCATCGTTAGTTATCATTATTTCCATGACGATGATAAATAAGCAAACGAAAAGGATTACAGAATAAGACAAAAGAAAAACAAAAAGGGACATATTTAAGAAACCTTCCAAGGCGTATTTGTGTGGTAAGAAGCTTGCTTCCCAACTACATAGTCCGGGGTTCAGTCCCATTGCATGACACCTTGGGCAAGTGTTTCCGACAAGTAGCCTCGACCCGACCAAAGTCCTGTGAGTGGATTCGGCAGACGGACAGTGAAAGTAGCGTCATATATATATATACATATACTCTTTTACTTGCATCAGTTATTTGACTGCGGCCATGCTGGAGCACCACTTTTTGTCGAGCAACTCGACCCCGGGACTCATTCTTTTGTACGCCCAGTATTTATTCTATCGGTCTCTTTTGCCGAACCACTAAGTAACGGGCACATAAACACACCAGCATCGGTTGTCAAGCAATGCTAGGGGGACAAACGCAGACACACAAACACACACGCATATATATATATATACATATATATAAGACGGGCTTCTTTCAGTTTCCGTCTACCAAATCCACCCACAAAGCTTTGGTCGGCCCGAGGCTATAGTAGAAGACACTTGCCCAAGATGCCACGCAGTGGGACTGAACCCGGAACCATGAGGCTGGTAAACAAGCTACTTACCACACAACCACTCCTATACACATTAACCAATGAAATTCTAACCTAGTTTGGTTTTCTCGTTTTATTATTTGCAATTTTTACAATTTTACAATATTATAATAATAGATGTTATAGGTATTTTTTTAATGATGAAACCAATACTTTCATGCATTATGCAATCATCAGGTTTATGTACTACTAGTGACAGTCGTGTTCCACAACTGACAATTGTAGTGAGATGATTAGATTTGTCCTTTAAATACCTCTTCTGAATTTTACGAACTGTATTTTGACCA
>NW_021829822.1:0-5793 GCF_006345805.1 Octopus sinensis | reverse complement strand
GAAATTTCATAAAAAACTGGATTAAGCCCTTTAGCAGCTTGACTGATTTGGGCAAATTGGTCGAAAAATAAAAAAATAAATAATATAGAGTGAACTCTTGTAAATAACATGAAGCTTCCGAAACTTCTTGTTGAACTGGTATTCCAGTATGGCCACAGTCCTACCACGGAAACCGTCAAAAGGGAAAAAAAATCGAACCTGCACAGATGATTTGTGCGCGGTGTTCATGTGTGTGTGTTCTAAACTCTTTCATTCCCGCCTTCAAATCGACGTTACATTTGAAGGTGCACGTTACCTTTACCACCTGTCAGATGTTGAAGCGATGGCAGAACGACGTGAGGTGAAGTGCTTTGCATCACTCGCTGCAGGAATCGAAACCATGACAATGTGATCGTGAGTTCATCACTACAACCACTTCTATGTCTCTCGGATTCATCCCCACCTCCCTCTCTCTTTGTTTCTCTTCGTTTGTAGCCTTCTAAAAGAGCGTAAAACGCATTGTCTATCCCCAAGTAAATGCATCCATACTGCAACTCTTACACTAACCGTTTCTCTCTCTTTCTCTCCCTCTCTTCCCCCCTCTCTCTATCTCCTGTCCTCTATACTACGTAAAGCAGACGATCTCAACAATTTTGTTTTATCGATGGACTCCTTTGATTTCTGTTTTATTCTGATGGACACTTATAATCGTTTGATAACAGGTCGTGGTCTCAAAGCGACGAAAATATTTTGACAAATTAAATTTAAATGTCGAAATGAATCTAACGGTTTTTGTATGTTTCTTAAATGGCTTATAAACACCTTCCACGCTGCAATTGTTTTCGTTCCAGCACACGATCTCAGATCAAGTCACTCGCTATGCAAGTACATCTCCGTAATTTAAAAGCTAGTTTTATAGGAACTTCTTTCAAAATTCCTATTCTGTTTTTCCCACATTCACTCGTGTAGGTTGAACTCTGTAAAATGTTAGAGAAAGAAACCTGTATCTTGCGACAGAAACATTGAAATCAAAACTTTACTAAAAACACTTGAACTTTTACCTGCGGATTCCCAGTTTAGGATATTGCTACCGTGGACCTCCAACAAAATTCTGATATGGAGCCCCAGGGTCTTATAGACCCTGTTGAGAACTACTGATATAAAGCGTGACTGAAGAACTCAACCAACTAACCAACCAACAACATCGTTTATTATTATAGAGAAATAGAGAAATGTGAGACTATATATGTTAATGTGTGTGTGTATGTGTGTGTGTATGTGTGTGTTTGTGTGTGAGTGTGTGTGCGTGCAAGGCGGCGAGCTGGCAGAAACGTTAGCACGCCGGGCGAAATGTTTAGCAGTATTTCGTCTGCCGTTACGTTCTGAGTTCAAATTGCGCTGAGGTCGACTTTACCTTTCATCCTTTCGGGATTGATAAATTAAGTACCAGTTACGTACTGGGTCGATATAATCGGCTTAATCCGTTTATATGTCCTTGTTTGTCCTCTCTGTGTTTAGCCCCTTGTGGGTAGTAAAGAAATAGGTATTTCGTCTGCCGCTACTTTCTAAGTTCAAATTCCGCGGAGGTCGACTTTGCCTTTCATACTTTCTGGGTCGATAAATTAACTACCAGTTACGCACTGGGGTCAATGTAATCGACTTAATCCCTTTGTCTGTCCTTGCTTGTCCCTTTATGTTTAGTCTCTTGTTGGCAGTAAACAAATAAGAAACTTTAGCATGCTGGGCGAAAGGCTTAGCAGTATTCCGTCTGCCTTTATGTTTTGTGTTCAAATTTCGCTGTGATCGACTTTGCTTTCTTCCTTTCGAGGTCGATAAATTAAGTACCAGTTGCGTACTGGGGTTAATCTAATTGACTGGACCCTCCCCCCAAATTTCGGGCCTTGTGCCTGGAGTAGAAAAGAATGTGTGTGTGTTTGTGCTTGTTCCCATTACCGCTTGACGACTTGTGTTGGTACATTTACATTCTTGTAACTTAGCGGTTCGGCAAAAGAGACCAATAAAATAATAACTACTTGGGTCGATTCATTTGATTCATTTATTTGAAACAAGTAAAAAGATAAAATATATGTTGTAGTTTGTTTTTTAAGCTTTAAAATTAGCAAAAGTGACCCAAGAAGTTGCATAGGTTTGTGTGTATATCAAGTGACTGTATTCAACCAATGAAAGCAAGCTTTGTATTTTTGCAGTCAAAAGTTGCCTAATAGAAAATAATTCCAGATAAGAGTTTGTTTCTCTGCATGTCACATGGTTCTGTTTTAACAATATTTCCAGCAAATATTGAATAAACACAAATAATTCAATCTTAACTTTAGAGCTTTTCGAAGCAGAAAAGATATATTTCGTTTGAGACATCCATTTTTTTCTAACAAAAGCAACGTCATTTTTCATTTTCGTTTGAGCTGATCGCCGAGACAGCGAAGACATTTTCTCTCACATCCACATTCTCTTTCACCCACATTCTCTCCTCTTTCTGTCACTCTCTATCATGATAAGACACACACACACACACACACACACACACACACACATACACACACACACACACACCACACATACTCACACACATACGCACAATCACATTCTATTAAATTCTGCATGTATATCGCATATCGCTTTAAATTTTAACACAAGGCCAGCAATTTTGAGGGAAAAGATAAGTCGATTACTTCGACCCCAGCGTTCAATTGGTATTTATTTTATCCACCCCGTATGGCAAATTCTACCTCTGCAAGAATTTAAACTCATAACACGAAGACAAACGAAATGCCGCTACTCATTTTACCCGACCTACTAACGATCCCGCCAGCTCGTCGCCTATGCTTATATATCATATTCAGTTCTAAATTGCTCTTCCTATTTTCAAACTATATTTTTTTCTGACATGTTTCTTTCTAATAAATATTCTATTACCTGAACACTTCAAAACGAACTCTCAAAATACTTTATTCACTGAATTTTGTCGCGTTCCATTAAGTTACACTCTGTGAGCTTTTACATTGTTTTCTCTGTATTATCATACTTATTTCCTTTGTTGCATATAGCCTAAATTTTTTGAGAGCTAAATTTCTTTGTTCAGCTTTGCACATATTTCATCTTGACGTGTTCAGCATTCATTGATATGCAGACTTTATTTAGTAAAATTAATTGTTCATCAGAGACCGTGTGATATCAATAAACAAGTTTCTATTTGTAACCGCGTCGAGACTCTTTTTCCTGTGAAATATAAAACGTATTACAAATAAAAACGTATTTGAACTATTTTCTCTGTTTAGAGTCAGGTTTTATATAACGCATGGAAAGAATACGCTATACATACATACATACATACATACATACATACATACATGCATGCATACATACATACATACATACATACATACATACATACATACATACATACATACATACATACATACATACATACATACATATATATTGCAGCAGCAACGGCAGCGATTGTAGCAACAGCACCAACAACTAAACACACATACACGGATATACATCGTAGCAAGGGAGGACTCCTTTAAACTGGGACCAAATAGCACAGGTCCTTTTTCTAGGATCCCAATGACGCACAATCTTACGGCTTTGACCAACAACATATGGCGTTCAAAAGAAAAAGAAAGGCCATACAGTAGTAAATGGAAGCTCCTGGAACAGCCTGGACCATTACTCAATGGAAGCAAACGATGCAAAATTTGCTCGGCCGAGAGGGCAACGATCCTAAAATATTCGTTTGTCGGAATATGTTCCACCTCATACGAATGATGTAGTGCTCACCGTAGCGTTGGAGGCAATAAAGTTTCTTGAGTCCTATCTCAGTAATAAAGACCTGACATATCGTCAGTTATTCTTTGTGATTGATCTCTGGAATACTTCAACTTGTATATTTGTTTCATGTAGGGAGGACACAAGCACACTCACACACACACAAGAAAGAACACACAAACACACACACACACACAGACACAGACACAAACACACGCACACACATACGCACACATACAAAACACACACATACAAAACACACACATACACACAAACACACATACAAACACAGACACAAATACATACAGACACAAGCATACACACAAACACACACAGAGACGCAAACACACACACTCAGACACATCATGGAACCTGTTGTCATTGATGACAGAAATTGTATGTATGTATGCTTGTATGTATATATGTATGTATGTTTGTATGTATGTATGTATGTATGTATGTATGTGTGTATGTATGCATGAATGTATGCATGTATGCATGTATGTATGTATGTATGTATGTGTGTGTGTATGTATGTATGTATGTATGTATGTATGTATGTATGTATGTATGTATGGGTGGATGGATGGATGGATGGATTGGGGGCGGAATGAGGACAGCTGTATAAAGAAGGGCCGATCATACAAAGTGGACGAGGGAGATCCCGGAAGACATGAGACGAAGTATTGAAGGCCAATCTCAAAACACTGGGCTTTATGAAGGCGATGGCAAGGGACCGAGATGTGACATATTGCTCTACTCAAGAAGACCCACCGACCACAAGAAAACTGATATCATAAAACCAGGGTCCTGCATAAAATGCTATCTTGCTTGTGTCACGCAAAAAGCACCAGTACTGGTGCCATAGGAAAGGTACTGGCACTTTTATGGTACCACGTAAAAGGCACCCACTACACTCTGTAAAGTGTCCAGCGTTATGAAGGGCATCGAGCCGTAGAAGCAAATTAAAAAACAGACAATGGACCAGGCTGGAAACGGACGTTAAATGATACATACATACATACATACATACATACATACATACATACATACATAACATACATCCATCCATCCATCCATACATACAACATACATTATATATATATATATATATATATATATATATATATAATATATATTATATATATAATATATATATATATATATATATTAGGCAGAATAAGATAAGAAATCCAAGGCTGTGAGGAGTTTTCAGGTCATTTATAATGAAATAGTCTTACAGCTGTTTCTGGGATATTATGGATATCCCTTCATCAGAAACGGTGTGAGAGAATATCTGAGTTCGAATTATTGTGGAAAAGATAGGGAATATAGAGGGAAGTGAGAGAAAGTCGAAATAAGATATATAAAGATATTGTAGTTGCAGTTCTAGTATTCGAGGAAAATGGTGCATAGAAGTGGTAAAAATGTTTCCTGTACATGGTATGTAAGTTCCCGTAGCACTTCATGTTTAGTCATTTCAAAGCATGGAGCCGTGGAATCAGTATTGCTCGTTCGAAAGGGTTTTGTGATGGTGTATGTATATATAATCTATATCTATATCTATATCTATATCTATATCTATATATATCTATATATATATATATATATATATATATATATAATATATATATACATATCTATAATATATAAACACACCAGCTCAAAGTTTACTCGTCCTGTCGATAGACGCCTGTCTGTGACGTCCTGTTTTTGTTATTATTATTATCATTATTGTTTTTACGTATTTTTGTATTCTTATTCGTGTACCTCGTCCGTTTTTCCGTCCTTGTTTTGTATACATTCGAAGCTTTCTTCCAAGGAATCTAATGCGCTTGACTTAGATTTTCCTTTGGGGCTGGCCAGATTGGAGCAATCTCAAGATTAATCAGCCGAAATTGCGAGGATGATCGGCTTCTTGACTGAAGATTGAAACCTTCGAATATACATCCGTGTTTTTTGTATCGTCTTCTAACTGTTTGCGTTCTTGTCCCAGTTTGTATTCTTTTCCACACAACACCACAC
>NW_021829820.1:0-5841 GCF_006345805.1 Octopus sinensis | reverse complement strand
TTCATGGCGTATGTGTTCCCCAGCTGGACGGGACGCCAGTCCATCGCAGAATTACTCATTTTTGCCAGCTGAGTGGACTGGAGCAACGTGAAATGAAGTATTTTGCTCAAGAACACAACGCGTCGCTCGGTCCAGGAATCGAAACCACAATCTTACGATCTTGATGCTGACACCCTAACTACTAAGCCATGCGCCTCCACACTGTCACAGTATACTGGAATAAAACATGGAGTCATTAATTAACCATCTATAAACTATGTTATAAGAGTACCATTTTCCAAATTTATCTTCTTTCAAATCAACTATATAGTTATTTATGTCGGGTTATCCGGAAAGTTCGTGCCGATTTTTAAAGGAAAATAAAAAGGTCAATAAATACTTGCCATTGCATTTTTAATCAACCAAATATGAACCATTTTGTTGCACAATGCGTCTGCATCTTTCCTTTAACTTGAAAATACCCTCTTCCTAGAATTGATGTGGTTTCATGGCAAAGAATTCATCAAGGTATCTTTTTACATCATCCCAGGAATTGAAATTTTTACCATTAAGACTATTCTGCAGAGACTGACGAATAAGTGGAAATCCGAAGGAGCAATATCTGGTGAATATGGAGGGTGGGGTAACACATCCCAGCCGAGCTGCAGCAATTTTTGTCTGGTTCCCAAAGCATCAAGTGCCGAAAATAAACTTTCTTATCTTCCATTTTAAAGGGTTACAAAATTAACACAGGTTATAGGAACATAAACCTTCTTCCACGAAAAGATAGATTAAACTGTGCTCTAAATGGAGGTGTAGTCAAACCCTATTTTATGGACACAACCATGTTCTAAAATTAGTCGAAAGGTAAGCTACTATAAGTCGGCACGAACTTTCCGGACAACCCAATATTTTGGTCGAGAAATTTGCCACACAGGAAAGCGGGTGAAAGTTTAACGTTACGTTCATCTTTGTAGGACAATTTTATTTAGATAAATAAAAAATATTTCTTAAAGGTAACATAGTCTTTAAACGATGTAAGACACATATAAAGTGTGGGTTATGAATACTGGGAAAAAAGGTATAAGGAGATGGTATGATCTATCCACGTAGCTACCGACGTACAGTAAGCAATGTTTATCAAGTTTGTACAGACTGTGATGTTTTGGTTTGTTTTCAATATTTTATTATTAATACGTAGGCGCAGAAGTGGCTGTGTGGTAAGTGGCTTGCTTACCAACCACATGATTCCGGGTTCAGTCCCACTGCGTAGTACCTTGGTGTCTTCTACTATAGCTTCGGGCCGACCAAAGCCTTGTGAGTGGATTTGGTAGACGGAAACTGAAAGAAGCCCGTCGTACGTACGTATGTACGTATGTATGTACGTATGTATGTATGTATGTATGTATGTATGTACGTATGTATGTATGTATGTATGTATGTATGTATGTATGTATGTACGTATGTATGTATGTATGTATGTACGTATGTATGTACGTATGTATGTATGTATGTATGTATGTATTGTATGTATGTACGTATTTATGTATGTATGTACGATGTATGTATGTATGTTTGTACGTATGTATGTATGTATGTATGATGTATGTACGTATGTATGTATGTATGTATGTATGTACGTATGTATGTATGTATGTACGTATGTATGTATGTATGTATGTATGTATGTATTATGTATGTTGTATGTACGTAATGTATGTACGTAGGTATGTATGTATGTATGTATGTTGTATGTAGTATGTATGTATGTATGTATGTATGTACGTATGTATGTATGTATGTATGTATGTACGTATGTATGTATGTATGTATGTATGTATGTATGTATGTATGTACGTACGTACGTATGTATGTATGTGTTTGTGTGTCTGGGTGTACGTATGTATGTATGTATGTATGTATGTACGTATGTATGTATGTATGTACGTATGTATGTATGTATGTATGTATGTATGTATGTATGTACGTACGTACGTACGTACGTATGTATGTATGTGTTTGTGTGTCTGGGTTTGTATATATGTGTGTGTCTGTGTTTGTCCCCCCACATCGCTTGACAACCGATGGTGGTGTGTTTACGTCCCCGTAACTTAGCGGTTCGGCGAAAGAGACCGATAGAATAAGAGTACTAGGCTTACAAAGAATAAGTCCTGGGGTCGATTTGCTCGGCTAAAGGCAGTGCTCCAGCATGGCCGCAGTCAAATGACTGGAACAAGTAAAAGTGTAATACCGATTACTGTTCCCAGTAGACTTATACTTACCCGGCTCCCTATCCTGTAACTTTCGATCCCCTCTCCGTAATACGACTGCATTAGGCGCAGAGCAATAAAAAAAAACCGCACCTTATACGCCGGCAAATACGACATATCAGCCTGTCCTCATGTGCCTAAATTCTTTCTCATAAACTTTACGAGGGATCTAATTTCTATTTCAGGTGTGTGTCGAAAGGTACTTCATCAGGTGACGAACCTATTTCTTTACTGCCCACAAGGGGCTACATACAGAGGGGACAAACAAGGACAGACAAACGGATTAAGTCGATTATATTGACTCCAGTGCGTAACTGGTACTTATTTAATCGACCCCGAAAGGATGAAAGGCAAAGTCGACCTCGTCGGAATTTGAACTCAGAACGTAACGGCAGACGAAATACCCATTTCTTTACTACCCACAAGGGGCTAAACACAGAGGGGACAAACAAGGACAGACAAACGGATTAAATCGATTATATTGACTCCAGTGCGTAACTGGTACTTATTTAATCCACCCCGAAAGGATGAAAGGCAAAGTGGACCTCGGCGGAATTTGAACTCAGAACGTAACGGCAGACGAAATACGGCTACGCATTTCGCCCGGCGTGCTAACGTTTCTGCCAGCTTGCCGCCTTGCCCAGCTCGCCGCCCTGAGGTGACAAACCAATGGATCACGTAACCCGCCTAGTTGTCGTGTGCCACTCGAAGCTACGTTCACTGTGACGAATACAGTCCGCCAAGCGACGCTGAGTTATGGGTTTATGAACTTAGAAACCAAATTTATATACAATAGACAAAACACACTTCTAATACAATAGGTTAAGGAGTTTATATTACAATGAAAGACACGAAATCTCTCGCTCGCTCGCTCGCTTGCACATTTGATCTGTGTGTGTTTGTGTATGTCTGTGCGTGTGCGTATGCGTGTGTGTGTGAGTGTGAAAAATAGGAGAGGGAGGAGGCCGTAGCAGGTGGAAGGGGAACTACAGCTGGCAGCTGCTTCTTTTGTTGTCGAAACCTGTTGCTAATCTGACGTCACTACTCTACATTGAGTGATACGTTTAAACCTCCTCCAACAGAGTGAAAAGTATATTAGGAGAACAGAGAGAGAGAGATGGGGGAGACAGACAGACAGTGTGTGTGTGTGTGTGTGTGTTGTGTGTTTGCGCATGTGTATAGAAATAATAATTGACAGAAAGCAAGCCATCAAGTTGGCAGAATCTTTAACACGCCGGGCGAAATGCTTAGCGGTATTTCGTCTGTCGTTACGTTCTGAGTTCAAATTCCGCCGGGGTCGACTTTGCCTTTCATTATTTCGGGGTCGATAAATTAAGTACCAGTTACGCACTGGGGTCAATATAATCGACTTAATCAGTTTGTTTGTCCTTGTTTGTTCCCTCTATGTTTAGCCCCTTGTGGGTAATAAAGAAATAGGTATTTCATCTGCCGCTACGTTCTGAGTTCAAACTCCGCCGAGGTCGACTTTGCCTTTCATCCTTTTAGTCAATAAATTAAGAACCATTCGCGTAGTGGAGTCGATTTATTCGACTGGCCCTCTCCCCAATAATTTCGGGCCTTGTGCCAAGAGTAGAAAAGATTATTATTATTATTATATTATTATTATTATTATTATTATTATTATTATTATTATTATTATTATTATTATTATTTAAATCAGCTTTGATTCGATTCCATGCACTTAAACTTTCGTAGGCTCCTTACAGAAACCCATCTCATATAATATATATATATATAATTATTATATATATATATATATATATATAATAAACACAAATATACATACATACATACATAATACATACATACATACATACATACATACATACATACATTACTACATACATAGTCACATCACATCACACTTTAAAGGCTATGCGTTTGCAGTCCAGAAACAGATTGCCACAAAGTACCTGGTGAACAAGAGAGACAGAGACGCTCTTGTAATCCCAAGGTGCAACCGCATGTGTAGGCTATGTCATGTTTCTGTGGAAGACATCACGCATGTGATTAGCAGCTATCCTAACATGCCGTCACAGTACTACCTCCCTATGCATCACGATGTTGTCGCTAAAACAATTTACAATGCCAGCCGCAAAAAAGATTGTTCTGAAATAAACTTAGAAAATACTTCTATTATGGAATATATTCATGAACACTAACTCAAGGAATACTGGTGGAATATTCCAATCAAAACTTCTGTCAAATGTAAACATAACAGGCTGGATATTGTTCTTTGGAACAGAGGGGCAAAGGTACGAACCGTCATAGAGGTCAGCTGCTCTCCAGATATAAATATCTCTTTGAAAGTCAAAGAAAAAGAGGATATCTATGGATAGCTGCTTCGAAACCTCCAGCTTCTATATCCAGACTATGAGTTTATATTCATACCAATAATAATTGGAGCACTAGATTTTGTTAGTAAATGCTTAAAGGAGAATCTGGATAAACTGGGATTTTCAGAAAGAAAAATCGACCGGTTGATTCGTACATTACAAGTGCAATCTGTGAGTGGAACAGTAAAAATATGCAAGGCTTTTCTCAAGTTCCAAATGTGAATTTGTCTGTTTTAGCTACATCCCAAAGATGGAGTCTTGTATCGTTGTTGGAAACCGGCTCCCTCCTCAGGGGAAGATTTATAATAATTAAAAAATAGAAGAGACATACATACATACATACATACATACATACATACATACACATATCTATATACATATTTACACGCACAAATATTATTATTATGTATCGCTCACGGTGGCGTTGCAGAGAATAGAGTTTCAGCTGTTTAAGTCGAGTCCAATAATCAAGTCTCATCATGCCATTTATTTTTTTAGTGATTGATCTTCGTGGCGCTTCGATCCCGATTTTGTCTTGTTTTGGGAAGGTAGACCACAATGGGCAGCAGTGTTCGAGGTGGGGACTAGTGAATGTGAAGAAGCGAAAGATGGTGGTTTCATGATCCCTAGATTGAAAAGTTCTGAGGATCCATGAACACATTCTGCAGGCAACATCGACGTTTTTGTTGATGTGCACACTCCAGCTAAGGTTACTGTCGCCAGTTCCGCCAATATATTATTATTATTATTATCATTATTATTATTGTTATTATTATTATGATTATTGTTATTATTATTATTATTATTTAAGCAGAAAGCTCTGAGTAGCAATGAATATTTTATATCAGCTTATATTATTAAATACATGCATACATACATACAGACAGACAGACAGACATACAGACAGACAGACAGACAGACAGACAGACAGACAGATAGATAGATAGATAGATAGATAGATAGATAGATAGATAGATAGATAGATAGATAGATAGATAGATAGATAGATATGTATGTAAGCCTGTACGCTTATCTATCGAACACTCTATTTTTGTTCGCGCAATCATTCTTTATTTCACTAACGCTGCTACGCCGTGTGGCTGTGTAATTGTATATCATGAGATTAAGTGATTATGTTACAGGATTTGTGATAAATCGAAGTATATTGCATAGCAGAACACACTTCATAACGAAAATCCATTCAATCAATTATAGATTTGTACAACTCATCAAAA
>NW_021829819.1:0-5856 GCF_006345805.1 Octopus sinensis | reverse complement strand
TGAAGAGCTTCCTACGTATACATAAATAAGATATATTCTTACAGAAAGAAACACACGAGTGACAAATACATTCATCAATATAGTTAATCAATACGTATATGTTAGTGTATGCGTGTGTATTTATCTAATATGGATATATATACATAGACACGCACACACACACACACACACATATATATTAATATATTATATCTTATATTGTATTTATATATATGTATATGTATAAGTATATATATATATATGGATATATATATGTATACAATATATATATATATATATATATATATATATATAATATATATATATATATATATATATATATAATCGTTTGGTTTTAAGTAATATCTAGGCGCATGCGATGTAGTTGTACAATTACATATACACGTATTTGTTTGACACGTACTCTCTCACCCACGCACAAACGTATAACATTCAAAAATCTAACATATTGTATATTTTATGAATATTCTCTGAAAGATCTGTCCGCATGCGTGCACGTGTGCGTATATATGCATAAGTGTGTGCTTATATGCATGTGTGCATACAAAAACGTGGGGTACTTGCCAAACTTCCCTGGAAAAAGGAGGCCTGACTTCCTGTAAAGATTCATGTGATCTTGTCGGTGACGAGAAACCTATGAAATTTTGCGCGTATCACCCGTTAATTATGGGTATTATATAACTCTTGGCTTCTTGAAACAGCCGTTGAGATAAGGCATTATTTAATTTGTCTCCATATTCACTTTTCTGTATTTTTACTATGTTATATTTTATATAATCTTTATATGTGTGGTGCTCCACGTAAAAAGATATGTATCAAGCCTAACTGTGTTTATCTCTCTTACTACTAAATAGATGGATATATATATTTATCTTTTATTAAATTTTTAATACTTTTGATATATATTTAAAATAATATAAATTAATTAACTTTATGTATTGGCTTATGTTTTTCATTGTTTGATTTGCCTAATAGTGGTTTGATCTCTAATTTAATATAATTTTGTTTAAATTGTGTATATTACCTGGGCGATAAACTTTTGCTCTTCTCTTTTGTAAAAGTTCAACGTCTCTTGGCTACTATTAACAAGGTGAGACAATTGCGATGCTGATGACAGCTATTAAGGCAGAAACGCGTACCCATGTCTGTTCTCTTACTTCTGCGTTTCCTTAACGGCATGTCAATTTTGGAAGATTCTTGATTATTGATTGGTTCTTAACTGAAGCTGGTCTTAATTATCATTTGGCAATTATGATTCCCTTCTCATTTATATATATATATATATAAATGCCTCACACTAGGAATAACAGACTCTCCTAGCGTGAGGTATTTATGTATAGAAATGCATTTAATATAGATAAATATATTTAAAGGGAATAATTAATAAATTTTTCCCTTATGAGGATTTTCACGCTAACTACTTGATAAATTCGTATAAAGATTTTATCCTATTTTTAACTATATATGTATATCTATTTATATATATATTATATATATCTAATATATATGATATATAATATATATATATATATATATATATATATATATATATTATATATATATATATATATATCATGATGTTATCATTTTGTTGGTTCCAGTGCCAGCATAAAAGTGCTCAACACACTACAATATTTAAAAGTGTGTAAAATCTATTTTCTGCTTGTCATGTACAAGATAGACATAATTTACAGATTTTATACATGCCAAGCAAATATCTACACAAATATGAATATAAACACATGTAAGAGTGCGTGTGTACATATACATAAATACACATTCACATATACATACATATATATATATATTTGATTCGCACCCATTAAAAAATTCCTAATGTGAATACACACATTGGCATATTTTCATGCGCATGCACATACATATATACAGACTCACACACATGCAGAAACACATATGTGTTTCTGAATGTTTATGAGTGTTTGTATATGTGCGTTTGTGTGGGGGTAGAGGTATGCGCACGTGTTATTTATTTGAATTCAATTTAAACCCTGAAATGAAACTAAACGTTTTTTTTTTTTTATTTATTAATATTTTTTTTTCTTTCTTGCGTTTTCTCAATTATTATAAATTAATCGAACGCTTTTAAAGTCCATCCTTAAAATTCATCAAAAATTAAATTTTTCATCTTTCGAATTTTAAACATCAGTATTATTTTTGTTGTAATTATTGTTTTTGTTTTTGTTTTGTTTTTGTTTTTTTGCATTTTTGTTTGTTTGTTTTATGTTTTCATTATTGTCCATAATTTTATTATTATTTATTATTGTTACTATTATTATTATTATTAGTCGTAGAAATATTAGTATTATTACTATTATGATTATCATTTTATCATCATCATCATCATTATCATCAACATTCTTACGGTTATTGTTATTATCATTAGTATCATTATTATCATTATGAATATTGTTATGACCATAATTTTTGTTATTTCTGTATTTGTTGTTACAATATTGTTATAATTATTTTTCATTATGATTATCATTATTATTATTATTATTATTATTATTATTATTATTATTATTATTATTATTATTATTACTGTTATTATTATTATTGTTGTTGTTGTTGTTGTCGTTGTTGTTGTTATTATTATTATGATTATTATTATTATTATTATTATTATTATTATTATTATTATTACTGTTATTATTATTATTATTGTTGTTGTTGTTGTTGTTGTCGTTGTTGTTGTTATTATTATTATAATTATTATTATTATTATGAACAATAGTCATGATCGTTATCGTTGCCTTCGTCGTCGTCGTCGTCATCATCATCATCAGCATCATTAATATCACCGATATAAGCAGCAGCGCAGAAGCAGCAGCACCATTCTTAACTCTTCATCAGTATCATCATCTCCATCATCATTATGGTTATCGTCGCCATCATAATCACCATCATCATCATCATTATTATTCACCACCACCACCAACATCATCATCATACTCATCGTCGTAATCATCATTTTGATTGTCATCGTCTTTCTCTTCATCCTCGTCGTCACCGCTGTCAGCATCATCATGGCAACCGTCGCCATCGTCATCATATCGTGTGTATGCATGCTTGTACGTGCGTACTAAAGTGTGTTTGCTAGGAAGAGGATATTGTCCTCACCATCATCACCATCATCATCATTAACATTACCGTCATCATTATTATCATCATCATCATCTCCACCACCACCACCATCATCACCATCACCATACCTACCACCATCGTCATCTTCATCATCATCTCCACCACCATCATCATCACCATACCATCATCATCGTCATCATCATCACCACTACCACCACTACCATCGTCACCATCATTACCGTCATTATCATCATCACCATCATCTCCACTACCATCATCATCACCTTCACCATCATCATCATCATCATCACCACCACCACTACCACGACCACCATCATCACTATAACTACCACCATCATCGTCATCATCCTCATCACCATCTTCGTCGTCTTCCTAATTTCATTCAATTAATTCTTTCGGTTTTTTTCATCTTTTCTTGAATTTCTCACCGGAATGACATGTAAGGGGTGGGAAGTGATTTCACCTCCGGTATAATCGATAATTGTGTTGTATGGCGTGGAGCGGTGCGGTATTGTACCCTGGGTACTTTTGAGGTGAGGTTGTGAGGTATTGCCACAACACGTAATGCTACAACAACGCCACCTATGTAGTGAGTGTTTGTGTTGTGTGTTCACCATAAGTTGTCAAAAGTTTCGGTTGTAGTGAGTGTTTAACAAGAGCGCTTTTATGATTTTGTTGTGAATGTGACGTAGTCAGGGTTCTTCAGATGGTGGGGGCTGTAGTGGTAGTGGTAGTGGTGGTGGTGATGACAGTGATGGTGATGGTAGTGATGGCGGTGATGGTGATGATTATCGTGATGATGTTTCTGATGATCGAGGTTGTGGTGGTGGTGGTGGTAGTGGTAGCGGTGGTGGTAGTATCGGTGGTGTTAGTATCGGTGGTGGTAGTAGCGGTGGTGGTAGTATCGGTGGTGGTAGTAGCTGTGGTGGTAGTAACGGTGGTGGTAGTAGCAGTGGTGTTAGTAGCGGTAGTGGTTGTGGCGGTGGTGGTAGTAGCGGTGGTGGTAGTAGCGGTGGTGTTAGTAGCGGTGGTGGTTGTAGCGGTGGTGGTAGTAGCGGTGGTGTTAGTAGCGGTGGTGTTAGTAGCGGTGGTGTTAGTAGCGGTGGTGTTAGTAGCGGTGGTGTTAATAGCGATGGTGGTAGTAGCGGTGGTGGTGGTGATGGTTGGGGTGATGTTAGCAGTGCTGCTGGTGAGGGTAACAAAGCATTTTAGTCGGGGTATTTGAAGGGTAGCGTTGTGTGACATCTTTAGACAAGGTGCAACCTACCTTTAAGACTGGTTTTTAATGTTTGCGTTATGATCGCCATCTCATACGCAGAATACGTATTGCTACCGTTGTTGTGTGAGGGTACATGACCTAGGCCTAGTGGTTAGGGTGTTGCACTTACGATTGCCAGAGCGTGGGTTCAATTCCTAGACCGGGTGGTGCGTTGTATTTTTGAACAAAACACTTCATTTCAAATTGCTCTACAATCACTTCAACACCTGACACATGGTACACCTTGCACCTGTTCAGACAACATCAATTTGATGGAGAGACTAAGATAATGCGCGCCACCATCATTTGATCACTATAAACGAATCATTCGTACAGGTAGTTGAACAAGAATTTCCAAAACCATGTTTCTCGGACTACAAGATACTATCATTATTGCTGTTATAATTGTTGCTGTTGTTGTTGTTCTTGTTGTTGTTGTTGTTGTTGTTGTGTTGTTGTTGCTGTTGTTACTGCTACTGATACTGACGAAGAATTATTAAGGGTGTTGTTGGGGTGTGGTGACTAGAGAATCTTAAGGGTACTTTCGTAGTGTGTAGAAGTTAAGTTATTTTAAAGATGACGTAATGGTTTCTGATCCCTTGGATATATTGATTTCAAATTTTGGCTCCAGGCCAGAAAGTTCAGGGGAAGGAGTAAGTTGATTACATCGGCCCCAGTGCTCAACTGGTACTTATTTTATGGACTCCGAAAGGATGAAAGGTAAAGTCGGAATTTGAAATCAGAACGGAAAGACGAACGAAATGCCGCTAAGCATTTTGCAAGCTTCCTAACGATTCTGCCAGCTCGCCGCCTCCATCATTACCATCACCATAATAATAATAATAAGTAGTGAGAAGAGCATTGTCGCTGTGAGAGCTGTTACTCCCCATGTATTTTAATTTAACCTTAAAAAAAAACATGAACGAACTATTGAGTTTGGTTTAATGGCCTACCAATGTATACTATGAGTTTCTTTGCCCTAGGGGTCGGGAAGACGCTCGGCAAGAAATGGAAGCAAATTTGAAAGAAGAAAAAAAAATAATAATAATAATAATAATAATAATAATAATTAATAATAATAATAATAATAATAATAAAAATAATAATAATAATGATAATAATAATGATAATACTAATAATAATAATAATAATAATGTGTCGATTCTATGGGATTTCCCCGTGCAGACCCACAGGACTATAAAAACCAATAAGCCGGATATTATTATAAAAGATCAAATAAAAAGGATGTGCTTATTAATTGACATGAGTATTCCCTGTGATCACAATATAGCGGCGAAAGAAAGAATTTGACAAGATTAGTAAAATATAAAGACCTGCTAATAGAATTGAAAAAAAAGTGGCATCCAAGGGCGACTACATACCAGTGATTGTAGGATCTCTAGGAATGATAAGAAAAAGGTACTGAACCTATTTGAAAATGATTCCGGCTTACCATCCCTACAGGAAGTGCA
>NW_021829818.1:0-5943 GCF_006345805.1 Octopus sinensis | reverse complement strand
AAGAATAAAGAGGGAGAAGGTGGGAGATGGAGGTTCGGAGAAAGAGAAGGAAAGAGAGAAGAAAGAGAGAGAGAGAAGGAGAGAGACGGAGTGACAGAGATAGATGGAGGCTGTGAGGGAGAGAAAAAGAGAGAGCGCTGTGGATGTCAGACACACTATCTTATTTGTCACACCCAGCGATCAATTTGTAGTTGAGTTCCCAAGAAATCGATATATTTTTAAAACACCAGCCTGCATTAACAGACAAGAATCATGCCACGACGCTGTTTAATGGACTTTCTGGTGCTAGCATATGAATTATAAATCAGTTTAACATTACCTGCCATCTACTGGAAGCGAGAGAAAGAGAGACAGATGGGTGAGATATGGTTAAAACAAATAAGAAATCGAGAGAAGAAAAGAATGGAGAGACGGAGGGAGACGGGGAAAAAGAAATAGGAAAAGAAGGAGGAAATATTTTCGCATTATCTTTATAATAATAGACAAGTGGAAAGACATTAAACAACATGAGGAAATAAAATCGAATAAACTGGCGCGGCGAATAAAGATTCTGTGGAAGTTTTTCTTGGCAAACTGTTGTTAAAAGTTTTGCGATAATAACTGTCGGCTATGACTGTCATGCGAGGTATGAAGTACGTTTTACAAGCCTGTGGTTACGAGTTCCATCCCACCATCGGGTGGCTTGGACAAAACTTCTTCGGTTTCATCGCGGAAGTGACTAATGTGTTGTGAGATGAATTTCGAAGACAATATATATATATATATATATATATATCTATATATATATATAATATATATATATATGTGTGTGTGGGTGTGTGTGTGTGTGTGTGTGTGTGTATGTGTTATATATATATATATATATATATATATGCCCAGAGTAGTTAGGGCAGGGACTCGCGGTCGGAGGATCGCGGTTTCGATTCCGAGACCGGGCGTTGTGTGTGTTTATTGAGTGGAAAACACCTAAAGCTCCACGAGAATCCGGCAGGGGATGGTGGTGATCCCTGCTGTACTCTTTCACCACAACTTTCTCTCACTCTTACTTCCTGTTTCTGTTGTACATGTATTTCAAGGGGCCGGCCTTGTCACTTCTGTATCACGCAGAATATCCGCGAGAACTACGTTAAGGGTGCACGTGTCTGTGGAGTGCTCAGCCACTTACACGTTAATTGCACGAGCAGGCTGTTCCGTTGATCGAATCAACTGGAACCCTCGTCGTCGGAACCGACGGAGTGCTTCCAAAAATATATATATATATATAAACATTATTGAGTGTGCCTCTCCAAATTAGCTTTCGTATATTTTTAACATTAAGGGTCACAAATTGCTCGGCTAAGCGTTCATTTTCTCAGTGGAAATAAATTAAAAATCTCATCAAAACAATGCAACAAGGGCGCCAGTCGATTAGATCGACCCCAATACGCAACTGGTACTTATGAACCCCGAAAGGATGAAAGGCAAAATCGACCTCGGCGGATTTTCAACTCACAACATAGTGATATACGATGTTCTTTACTACCAACAAGGGGCTAAACATAGAGGGGACAAACAAGGACACTATATATATATAGTGGAGGCGCAATGGCCCTGTAGTTTCGATTCCCAGAGCGGGCGTTTTATGTGTTTATTGAGCGAAAAACACCTAAAGCTACACGAGCCTCCGGCAGGTGGGGGACGGCCCCTGTTGTACTCTTTCGCCCCAACTTTCTCTCACTCTTACTTCCTGTTTCTTGAGTAACGCTGCGATGGACTGGCGTCCCGTCCAGCTTGGAAGGAACACATACGCCACAGAAACCGGGAAACGGGGCCCATGAGCCTGGCTAGCCTTGAAAAGGGCTAAAAAGAGAAAAAGAGAAAGAGTATATATATAACATAAGGGACATCAGCCATCTGAATGTGGCTAGGGACAGGGCAGGGCGGTGGGGGTGTTACTGATGCATTTAGCCCCAGGCGATCATCAACGTCACCAGGAGGGCTGACACCATCACGGTGTCCTCTAGCCTGCAAAGGGAGATCATTCCCCGAAGAAGCGGATGCCACATACGGACCTAGGTTTCAAGGTATTTGCCTATTATCAACGCATGGCAGGCACCGCTCCTCGACGAATAACTCTCTGTGCAGGCTATATTTAAAGATTTTCACAGTAAATACATTTACTGATGTAGAAAATCCGTTCGAAAGCAATAATAATTCTCTAAACGAGATATAAACAGTAACTGCTCCATAACATAAGGGACATCAGCCATCTGAATGTGGCTAGGGACAGGGCAGGGCGGTGGGGGTGTTACTGATGCATTTAGCCCCAGGCGATCATCAACGTCACCAGGAGGGATACATACATACATATTTGCATTTGTGTGTGTGCGTGCGTGCGTGCGTGCGTGTGTGTGAGGGGACGCTGAAAAGTTCCTGACTTCGGGTAAAAGAAAATACAGGAGAATCAGTTAATTTTGGTTTTATCGAACATGTTCCCCTCTCAGGTTCACACACTTAGTGCAGTGGTCCTTCAGTTTTTTTGAGCCCCGTGAAAGAACTCAGAAGGTTGGGCCTCCGACCAAACTTCCCACCAAACCTTTCACGATACCCTCACAACCAGGAATTTTTCAGCACCCCTCAAATATTTATATGTACACACACACACACACACACACACACACAAACATACACACACACATACACACACATACACAAACACACACACACACATGTTTATATCCAGACACACACACATAGATTCACAGAGACGGACAGAGACTGACTGTCAAATAGATACATACACACACATACCTATGTACATACACACACATACCTATGTACATGCTTACACATGCAAGCAAACACACATGCATATATACTTATATATACATGTCCAAATATACATTCACACATATACATGCACAGGCACGCATATACGCATGCATATACACACGCATCATACATAGATACATACATACATACATACACACACACACACACATACATACATACATACATACATACATACATACATACCTTGATCCAGACGCATGCATACACATATACGCACACACTAATTCTTCATGTTTTCTCTCTCACATACATACACACACATGCACACACATACACACACAGGCCGGCACACACATGTACACATACACGTAACCAAATACCGATGCATACACACAGCTATGTATATATTGATCTATGTGGTTTATCATCTAAACCTGAGCCACGATGTCGGAACTGCAAAGATGAAGATAATACGGAACCAATCATATTTAAGATTTATGTCTATAGGCGTAGGAGTGGCTGTGTGGTAAGTAGCTTGCTTACCAACCACATGGTTCCGGGTTCAGTCCCACTGCATGGCACCTTGGGCAAGTGTCTTCTGCTATAGCCCCGGGCCGACCAATGCTTTGTGAGTGGATTTGGTAGACGGAAACTGAAAGAAGCCTGTCGTATATATGTATATATATTTGTTTCTTAGTGTCCCCTTCATCACTTGACAACTGATGTTGGTGTGTTTACCTCCCTGTAACTTAGTGGTTCGGTCTAAGGGACCGAAAGAACTAGTACTAAACTTACGAAGAGTAAGTCCAGGGGTAGACTTCTTCGACTAACAGGCGGTGCTCCAGCATGGCCATAGTAAAAAATGACTGAAACAAGTAAAAGGATAAAGAAATGAAAAAAGGCTGTGTGGTAAGTAGCTTGCTAACCAACCACATGGTTCCGGGTTCAGTCCCACTGCGTGGCATCTTGGGCAAGTGTCTTCTGCTATTGCCCCGGGCCGACCAATGCCTTGTGAGTGGATTTGGTAGACGGAAACTGAAAGAAGCCTGTCGTATATATGTATATATATATATATATATATATATATATATATATGTGTGTGTGTGTGTGTGTGTCTGTGTTTGTGTGTCTGTGTTTGTCTCCCTAGCATTGCTTGACAACCGATGCTGGTGTGTTTATGTCCCCGTTACCTAGCGGTTCGGCAAAAGAGACTGATAGAATAAGTACTGGGCTTACAAAGAATAAGTCCTGGGGTCGATTTGATCGACTAAAGGCGGTGCTCCAGCATGGCCGCAGTCAAAATGACTGAAACAAGTAAAAGAGTAAAAGAGTAAAGAGTATTATTATTACTGTTGTGTGAAGGCGCATGGCTCAGTGGCTACAGCGTCGGGCTCACAATCACGAGATAGTGAGTTCGATTCTCGCACCGGGCTGTGTGGTGTGTTCTTGAGCAAGATACTTTATTTCACATTGCTCCAGTTCACTCAGCTGTTGAAATGGGTTGTGACGTAAGGCAGCGGCGAGCTGGCAGAAACGTTAGCACGCCGGGCGAAATGCGTAGCGTTACGTTCTGAGTTACGTTCTGAGTTACGTCTAGCGTTACGTTCTGAGTTACGTTCTGAGTTATGCGTAGCGTTACGTTCTGAGTTACGTTCTGAGTTACGTCTAGCGTTACGTTCTGAGTTCAAATTCCGCCGAGGTCGACTTTGCCTTTCATCCTTTCGGGGTCGATTAAAATAAGTACCAGTTACGCACTGGGGTCGATGTAACCGACTTAATCCGTTTGTCTGTCTTTGTTTGTCCCCTCTATGTTTAGCCTCGTTGTTGGTAATAAAGAAATAGGTATTTCATCTGTCATTACGTTCTGAGTTCAAAATTCCGCCGAGGTCGGCATTGCCTTTCATCCTTTCGGGGTCGATTAAATTAAGGACCAGTTACGCACTGTGGTCGATGTAATCGACTTAATCCGTTTGTCTGTCCTTGTTTGTCTCCTCTGTGTTTAGCCCCTTGTGGTTAGTAAAGAAATAGGTATTTTGTCCGCCACTATGTTCCGAGTTCAAATTCCGCCGAGGTCGACTTTGCTTTCATCCTTTCGGGATAGATAAATTAAGTACCAGTTTCGCACTGGGGTCGATGTAATCGACTTAATCCCTTTGTCCTTGTTTGTCCCCTCTATGTTTAGCCCCTTGTGGGCAATAAAGAAATAAAAATCGTTAGCACGCTGGACGAAGTGCTTAGCGGTATATAGTCTATCGCTATGCTCCAAGTTCAAAAACCGCCGAGGTGGGTTTTGCCTTTCATCGTTTCGGGGTCGATAAATTAAGTGCCAGTTACGCACTGGGGTCGATGTAATCGACTGGTACCCTTGTTGCATTGTTTTGATGAGATTTTTAATTTACTTCAACTGAGAAAATGAACGCTTAGCTGAGCAATTTGTGACCCTTAATGTTAAAAATATAGGAAAGGTAATTTGGAGAGGCACACTCAATAATGTTTATTTTAGCAAGTTTAAAACGATTTCTAATGTGCCGTAAACTATTTACAATTTCTGTGGTGCCCTCAGTTGCTTCGATGCCCTAATCACGTGCTTATTTTGCTTAAGGGTTAATCCAGCGCTGACAGCAGTAAGACATTTGTCTTGATAATCTCCACAATTTTTTGATGAATGACCAGCACAGATTATTTATTTATGATGATCAAATGTTCGGGTTGTGCATAAGTGGTCTCTCTTTCTCTCTCTCTCTCTCTCTCTCTCTCTCTCTCTCTCTCTCTCTCATGTGTATATTGTCTGTTCAAGTTCCGTTGTGCCACACGTCAGATGTTGAAGTGATCGCAAAACATGAAGTGATTGCAAAACAATGTGAAATAAAGTGACTTACTCAAGAACTTAATGCACCGCCCTGTCGGGGAATCGAAACTACGATCTCGTGGTCGTGAGTGTAGCACCTTTACCACTAATCTACGTGCCCTCAAACCTGACCGTATTTTTGGCTTCGGTATTTTGCCAATAGTACAATCTCTCTCTCTCTCTCTCTCCCTTTCTTTCTCTCCAACTCTCTCTTTCCCTCACTCTCTCTTTTTCTCTCTCTTTCTCTCTCTCTTTTCTCCTTCTCTCTCTTTCTGTTTATATATGTGTATGTTTATGTGTGTGTGTGTATGTATGTGTGTGCA
>NW_021829817.1:0-5880 GCF_006345805.1 Octopus sinensis | reverse complement strand
ATCTATCTATCTATCTATCTATCTATATATCTATCTATCTATCTATCTATCTATATCTATCTATATATCTATCTATCTATCTATCTATCTATCTATCTATCTATCTATCTATATCTATCTATCTATCTATCTATCTATCTATCTATCTCTCTATCTATCTATCTATCTATCTATCTATCTATCTATCTATCTATATATCTATCTATCTATCTATCTATCTCTACCAGTCTGTGTGTTTATCTTTCTGTGTGTCTATCTATCTATCTATAAGCGCCTTTCTACGTAGTTTGCTATCGTCATTCTGAACGAAATCAATTGTATCTAAATAGAAGGAAAAAACTAAGGATCATTATTGCTTTGACAGAAGTCAACAATAATTCATACATGCGTACATACATACACACACACACATATTCGATGCAATGAGTTTATACATACACACATACACACACACACACACATACATACATACATACAACATACATACATACAATACATACATACATAATACATACATACGTACGTACATACATACATACATACATACATACATACATACATACGTAACGTACGTACGTACGTACGTACGTACATAATACATACATACGTACGTACGTACGTACATACATAATACATACATACATACATACATACATACATACATACATAATACATACAACATACATACATACATACATACATACATACATACATACATACATACATACATACATACATACATACATACATACATACGTACGTACGTACGTACGTACGTACATACATACATACATACATACATACATACATACATACATACATACATACATACATACATACATACATACATATATATACACACATTATATTCAAGTGTATATCAATAGCTAAATTGACCCGTTTGCTACTACCATAATTCATTCACAAATAAAGCAATTACGTATAAACGAAATTTCATCGTTTGCACAGTGAGGCTTGGTTATTATGATTGTTAATATCCCACATTGCCATAGGTTAATGGCGCCCCCGCCGACACTTTCGTTCCCCGCCATAAAACATTCTCTATTAACGCTCTTCCTACGTTCGCTCAAGAGGCGGCAGTCCGCCCTTGATCTGCGCAACGGAAAGTTTAATCTGTCAAACGACACACAAATCGCCATTCGTCCTAATTAATAGTCGCTGCCTTTTATGATTGGATTAACGCAGAGTTGCTCTGAAAGTGTTTGGAGATGTGTTGGTGTGGTGGTGGGATGGTGGGATGGTGGGATGGTGGGATGGTGTGGTGGTGGGATGGTGGGATGGTGGGATGGTGCGTTCGTAGCAGCGAGTGATTGTTTATTTGCATGTATACATGTATATATATATATATATGTGTGTGTGTGTGTGTGTGTGTATGTGCGATGGTTTGTTAAGGTATTAGTGCATATGTGTGTGTGTGTGTGTGTATGTGCGATGGTTTGTTAAGGTATTAGTGCATATGTGTGTGTGTGTGTGTGTGTGTGTGTATGTGCGATGGTTTGTTAAGGTATTAGTGCATATGTGTGTGTGGGTGTGTGTGTGTTTGAATGATGGCGCGGTGTACGGGGTGGATGGAGGGTGGATGTTCCAAAGAAAGGGCCGCATCCAGCAAATGAATCTTATCACGTCTTACTCTTGTCTCAACCCTACCTGACTTCTAAAAGCAGTAATTACATCGGACACACGGACACATACGCGCGCATACACACACACACAAACACACATGAAAATTACATATAAAATATAAATACACAACATACGCATATACTCAATGAATAGATGGAACATCTATATATCTATATAATCATATATATATACATACCTATATAAGCACAATTATACCTTTATCTCTCATCTTATATATAATATTATATTATATATATATATATATATATATATATACATATATAAACATATATATGTATGTATATTAAATATATATATATATGAAATATATATTATACATATACATATATACATGTATACTCGTACACATACACGCATAAATACATGAACCATGTATGTATATTCATGCATATATACACGCACGCTCACGCGTATGCATACGTACAAACTCACAACACACACACACACACATGCGCGTGAACCCGCATACACATAGAAATGTATATATACGAAGGTAGTGTGCATAATAATAATTATTAATATTTATTAATATTTATTAGATCAACTCAAACGAAATCAATAATATATCAATTAAAATCAATATTTATTAGCGAGCTTCGGAGGAGGTAGAATTGGCTGAGAGAGCAGAAGGGGGGCAGGACTTCGATTACATCATCATTTATTAGAATGCTTTGGTTTGCTGCTTAACGTTCTGCGTTCAAACCTCGACAGGAATTAAGTAGGTAAGTACTAGTAATACACTGTGGTTGACTCAGCTCTGAGGCTTCGATGAATAGTTTACCTTGAACTGTGGCTTAGGGGTGGGGATGTTTGTAAGAACAAGGGATAGGCAAGAGGTATAAGTCAACGGTTGGTGAAAGAACTAATGTAGTTTCGATTCCCGATTGAAGTTATTTTATTTCATATGTATCGTGAAGCTATACGAGGAAATGCATGAACGTCACAATCCTGCGGGGCAGGACGGTGCACGACTTCTGTCTTTTGAGTACTGGTTGTGAGGCCTAAGCTGTTGCAGGCAGTGAAAAAAACAGTTCATGCTCGGCTGCATCTAAACCTGTGTAGTAGTGCTGAGTGTGGAATCGTCTGCAAACAAGAGGTTGCGCGCTGAGTCCTCTTCCATCTTGGGTTTGGCCTATGATGAAGAGTCTGTCACCAGTCCTGAAATCTGATCTTGACGTTGGTTTCGTCAAGATCAGTTTCAGACAATTAGATGTCAATATTTGCTGTGTGGTTGTATTCAGACGTCTTTTTTTTTACGATTGGACAGGTGAAACGCTGGGTTGGTAATGAGCAGGTCATGCGCCACAGGTTTTCAGCGGTAGACGACCATTGTTGTTTTTGCCAATTCCGTTTCTCTCAATAACTCTCTGCCATGCCTGGTAGTCTATTCCAGCTCTGGCCTTGAAGTTGCCCAGTACGACAAGCTTGTCCTCTTTAGTCACGACTGCTTTGAGAGTTTCCAAGTTTTCATAAAACTTGTCTTTGTCTTCCTCGGAGTTTGCATGGTGGGGGCATTGGCACTAATGGTGGTGGTATGGCGCTTTCCCCTAACAGGAAGCCGCAGTCGAACATTCACTCCTTTGGGGAAGCTTGTTAGCTTTCTGATCAGACAAGATCTGTGTTGGCAAAAGCCTCTCCTGCTTCACGACGTCAATCGTTACTACGACCATTCCAGAAGTAGGTGTAACCGGTTTTGACCTCAGTCACTGATTTATGTCTGTAAGCCTGGACTCGCCCAGAGCTGCAATGTGGATTTTGTCCTACCAAGTTCTCTTGTAACAAATGCTGACCGGTTCTGAAGATTTTGCCTAGGAGTTGTCCATGAGCGTTCACACATTCCATGTGCCAATGGTGAGCGATATCACTGATGTTTTCGTCTTGGTGTTTTGCCCGCATGGTTGAGGTTCCCGCCTGCTGCAGTATGCAGGCCAGAGTGAGGTGAAGAGGGTTATGCTTAGGGTACCTTTTCTACTCCTTCCTCGGGGCCATGGAAGTGAACAGAGCAATCCTAGAGACGGCAGTCCTTAGACACCCAGGAGGCTGCCAAACGACACTGCGGCTTCGGTCAGTTCGGTCAGTCGCCTGCCTGTAGGTCTGTAACTACAGTTTCTAGTTGATCCATACCTGTCCATCGCCACAGAACTTCAAGGTGGGGCTGGGATGAGATATCTTGATTTGCACATGACATGGATTAAGGTTGGGAAGGGTTGCGCAACGTCATCTGCCTTTCTCTTTCGTCCCTTCCTATCTGATACCAGTGGCAGAACGAAGTGAAGAAAACTAGAGATACGCCGGGATGCAGAAGATGGCCGCAGTGTCCGTGTCTCATTGTGCTCTGTCCACCCCAAAAATGCTTGCTGGACCGCCCCCCTGACCGTTGAACCAATCTAGTGGTTTCCTCCGCAGAGTCCGCCGGGTCCAGTTTTCACATACATAAATAGACAAGCCCTTTGCTCACCGAGAGTTGAAAGCCATCGGTTATCCACGCCATGGTTTAGCCAGCCTGTGGAGGCCGCTTCCCGGATGTGGCCGCAGTAGTATGCAGACAGCTTCGGGGTCCCACAGGTGAGAACTAGGTGTTAGCAAGAACCTAAACGGATGAACTGCTCCGAAAAATACCACTTGTTCCTCCGTCAGAGGTACGAACCCACCTAGACGCCCATACACACACACACACACACACACATACACACACACATACATACATACATACATACATACATACATACATACATAAACAGAGCCTTGTGAGTGGATTTGGTAGACGGAAACTCAAAGAAGCCCGTCTGTGTGTTGTGTTCTTGTGCAAGACTATTTCACGTTGCTCCAGTTCACTCAGCTTGTGCCTCGGAAGCAGACATACGGAGAGGAAGATTAGATAGATAGATAGATAGATAGATAGATAGATAGATAGATAGATAGAAGATAGTAGGTAGATAGACGACAGATAGATAGATAGATAGATAGATAGATAGATAGATAGATAGATAGATAGATAGATAGATAGATAGATAGATACGATAGATAGATAGATAGATAAGTAAAAAGGGAGAGAGAGAATGAGTGATGGAGATCAACAGATACACACTGCTACATAAGCACACACACACACACACACACACACACACACACCACACACACACAAAAGTCCAGACATCATACACTTGCAACCGAATGTGTATGCACTGATGTGTTTGCGGCGATAGTGATATATGCCGTATATCGAACATCGAACGTAGAATAAATATTTTAGTATCGAAATATCTTGAAAAAAAATGCTCCTCATACATTTTAATAGCAAAACTTATTTTCTTATTAAAATATTCACCCTGCTCTTGCAGAGTATCGAACATCGAATGAAGAGTGTTGCAATATTATAGAAGTAATTTTAAATGCACGGACATTCTAAGCAACAAGCATTCTTTATTAAAATAGCCGCCATGTTTACGCGGTACATATAACATCGAACGAAAAATAAATGTTGCTTTATTAGAAAAATTTATTTGAAATGCTCAAACGGTTTAATAGCAACACTTTACCTTTTATTAAAATACTTACACCATGTTCATTGAATGAAGAATATGTGTCGCTTTATTATAGAAGTAACTTGAAACGATGCTCAAAGCCCAGACATTTTGAAAACAACGAACTAAATTTTTATTAAAATACTCACCATAGGCGCAGGAGTGGCTGGTGGTAAGAAGCTTGCTTACCCAACCACATGGTTCCGGGTCAGTCCCACTGCGTGGCATCTTGGGCACGTGTCTTCTGCCATAGCCCCCTCCGGCCGACCAATGCCTTGTGAGTGGATTTGGTAGACGGAAACTGAAAGAAGCCTGTCGTATATGTATATATATTATTAATTAATAAGGGTGAGAGAATTAGATACTAATTAATAGTATATATCTATTCAACACCAAGTGGCCTAGTGCTCCGAGAACCTGGATTATTATAATATTTTATAATATATTACAATATTTTTACAAAATAAATATAAGAGAGTGGTCACTATATGGCTCACTCTAGCCACCAGTAATCCAAAAGGTTTCAACCACAATATATATATATGTGTGTGTGTGTGTGTGTGTATGTGTTGTGTGTCTGTGTTTGTCCCCCTAGCATTGCTTGACAACCGATGCTGGTGTGTTACGTCCCCGTCACTTAGTGGTTCGGCAAAAGAGACCGACGAATAAGTACTGGGCTTACAAAGAATAA
>NW_021829816.1:0-5909 GCF_006345805.1 Octopus sinensis | reverse complement strand
AAAAACGAACCTCTACCAAATATTCTGACTATATGTCTGTGCACACCTTTGAATGCAGTGTATGCCAGAAGGTTTGCATATCCAACGGAGGCCTCAAAAGACATGTTAAGATCCACAAAGAGCAGAACTTATCTGCACGTATTCGTGGTCCAAATCGGATATGCAGTCTATGTGGGTGTCTTTTCAGAACATTGTCTGGTTTCAAAAGCCACATCAGACGCCATGATCGTGCTCAGGTGTAGGTACAGGAGGTGATCAAACTCTGCATAAGGAGTAAACACCTATGTATGTATGTATGTATGTATGTATGTATGTATGTATGTATGTATGTATGTATGTATGTATGTATGTATAGATGTATGTATGTATGCATGTATGCATGTATGTATATATGCATGCATGCATGTATGTATATATGCATGCATGCATGTATGTCTGTATGTATGTATGTATGTATGCATGTATGTATGTATACATGTATGTATGTATGTATGCATGTATGTATGCATGCATGTATGTATATATGCATGCATGTATGTATATATGCATGCATGCATGTATGTATATATGCATGCATGCATGTATGTATATATGCATGCATGTATGTATATATGCATGCATGCATGTATGTATATATGCATGCATGCATGTATGTCTGTATTTATGCATGTATGTATGCATGCATGTATGTATGTATGTATGTATACATGTATGTATGCATGTATGCATGTATGTATATATGCATGCATGCATGTATGTATATATGCATGCATGTATGTATATATGCATGGATGCATGTATGTATGTATGTATGTATGCATGCATGTATGCATGTATGCATGTATGTATGTATGTATATATGTATGTATGTATGTATGTATATATGTATATGCCGGAAAGCCCTGCGATTTTTTGCAGCGTTGAAGCAAGGTACAGTTTAGGTGTGGCTGTATGGTAAGTAGCTTACTTACCAGCCACATGGTTTCGGGTTCAGTCCCACTGCGTGGCACCTTGAGCAAGAATCTTCTTCTATAGCCTCGGGCTGACCATGCCTTGTGAGTGTATTTGGTATACAGAAACTGAAAGAAGCCCGTTGTATATATGTATATATACATATATATATATATATATGTGTGTGTGTGTGGTGTGTGTGTGTGTGTGTTTGTGTGTGTGTGTGTGTGTGTGTGTGTGTGTGTTTGTGTGTGTGTGTGTGTGTTTGTTTGTGTGTCTGTGTTTGTCTTTCCAACATCGCTTGACAACCGATGCTGGTGTGTTTACGTCACTGTAACGTAGCAGTTCGGCAAAAGAGACCGATAGAATAAGTACTAGGCTTACAAAGAATAAGTCCTGGGGTCGATTTGATTCGACTAAAGGCGGTGCTCCAGCATGGCCGCAGTCAAATGACTGGAACAAGTAAAAAAGTAAAAGAGAGTAAATAAAAGTACAATTTTTGTATTCGTTTCCAAAATAGAATTGTCACATGTACGTTAAAATTTCGCTTCTTTGTGTATTTTTCCATCGTCAATAATATTTCCCTGTAAAGCTGAAAAATCAGTCACCAAGTCGTCATCGATACTTGCAGACTCTCCGCTTATCTGTATGTTGTATAAGTCTGAACGATTCTTGAAACGTTCAAACCAACCATGTTTTGTCCTTAAATGTTTGCTGCAAGTGCTTAGAACACTGTGTTTTCTTTACGCTATTAAATATAGAATTGGCCCTCCGTCGGTTACGACGACGAGGGTTCCAGCTGATCTGATCAACAGAACAGCCTGCCTGTTAACTTAATGTACAAGTGGCTGAGCACTCCACAGACACGCGTACTTTGAACGTAATTTCAGCGTGACACAGAATGTAACAAGGCTGGCTAGCCCCCTTTGAATTACAAGTACAATTCATTGTTGCCAGCTGAATGGACTGAAGCAACGTGAAATAAAGTGTCTTGCTCAAGGGTATAACTCCCCACCTGGAATCGAACTGACAACCGATTACCCTAACCACCAAGCTACATATCTTCATTAAAAATACTTGACATGTAGCGAACATGGAGAATATCCTTTATCCATGTTGATCCATGGGCTTAAAAGTTTTTGCATATTCTCCGGTAAACTGGTTCTGTTCTTCGATAATCTTGTAGCAAAAACAAAAAGTGTTGTTACGATTTGATCATAAATTTTAATTATTTTTCGGCAAGCATGGCCGTGTGGTCAAGAAGCTCGTTTTGCTACCATGTGATTTCGGGTTCAATCTAACTGCACAGTTCCTTGGGCAAGCGTCCTCTTCTAGAGCCTCAGGTTAACCATTGCCTTGTGAGTGAATTTGGTAGAAACTTGTCGATTATATATCTATCTATCTATCTATCTATCTATCTATCTATCTATCTATCTATCTATCTATCTATCTATCTATCTATCTATCTATTCATTCTTTTATTATTTTATTTGTTTCAGTCATTTGACTGCGGCCATGCTGGAGCACCGCCTTTAGTCGAGCAAATCGACCCCCAGGACTTATTCTCTGTAAGTCTAGTACTTATACTATCGTTCTCTTATGCCGAACCGCTAAGATACGGGGACGGAAACGTACCAGCATCGGTTGTCAAACGATATCGGCGGAACAAACACAGACACACACACACACATACACATACGACGGGCTTCTTTCAGTTTCCGTCCATCAAATCCACTCACAAGGCTTTGGTCGGCCCGAGGTTATAGTAGGAGAGACTTGCCCAAGGTGCCACGCAGTGGGAGTGAACCCGGAACCATGTGGTTGGTAAGCAAGCTACTTACCACAGAGCCACTCCTACGCCTACCTGTATGTCAGTCTGTCTGTCTGTCTGTCTGTCTGTCTGTCTGTGTGCGTGTGTATGTCTGTATGTAGTAGTGATGTACAGTCCACATTTAGCTGCCATTATATAGAAAACAGTGATTAGGTTGAACTCTGTTTGAAACAATGGTTGGAAGGCAACATAGCTTTCTGTAGAGATAGGTGCAAAAGGATTTGTTGGAAGCAGGGCTGACTCGATGCACAGGAGTGTTGGACAAGCTGTGAAAGAGAGAAAATATGCTGGCAGGAAATTGTCGGAAGCTGCCGAGAAAGCAAGTCATTATATATGGCTCAAATGAGAGGACGAATGGTGCAGCAAGGACGAACATCGAGGGTGATAGAAATATTTTGGTATTGAAAGCTACACCAATGCCAGAACGGGACGACACTGCATAGTGCCAAAGGTCCTAGCAATGCCATCACGCTTCAGGACCAGTTACTACAACAGCCTGGGTTTCAAAGGCCCACAGCTTTTTAATATTCTCGCAAAGAGTCTGAGGAACTTATACAAGTAGATGTAAAGGTTTTTAAATCAAAGCTGGACCTCTTCCTGTCGAGAGTCACAGATGAACCTAGCTCACGGCAAGAAGTGCAAATGAGGGTTGCTATATCAAACTCCATGCTTCACCAAGTACCACATATTAGAGGAGGCTCCTAGTAATAACAGTGTAGCAAAACAGCGGTGCATCAGCTTGGCCGCAGCTCTGAGCTGAAACTAGAGAGAAAAAAAAATCTGGCTCTGGACCGCAGCATCTGACGCAACAAAAGCTCATGCCGTAGTGCGGGAATTTTGTCACCTACATCGATGGGTGGCCTTAAACATATTTGATGCTATGGTAGAAAGGGTCGAAACATCTACGCAGCTGCTTCGCCGCCTGACGAGTCACCGACTTCTGCATTCAGAAACAGAGCACAGCAGTGACCTCAGCATATGTGTTTATTCTTAAAGATAATTCAAGAAATAAATATTTGCAAAGCGAAAATTCTAAGGACCGCTTTCTACCCTCATGAAGTTCAAAACCAAACAAGAAAATCTGCTTAATGTTTTGTTTGGATTCGTTGAAGTTCACCGCTCGGTTTGCTTTGGTTTAATTTGTTACACTTATTCCCCTCTATATTTATTTATTTACTCTTTACTCGTTTACTCTTTTACTTGTTTCAGTCATTTGACTGTGGCCATGCTGGAGCACCGCCTTTAGTCGAGCAAATCGACCCCAGGACTTATTCTTTGTAAGCCTAGTACTTATTCTATCGGTCTCTTTTGCCGAACCGCTAAGTTACGGGGACGTTAAACACCACGGCATCGGTTGTCAAGCGATGTCTGGGGGCACAAACACAGACACAAACATATACACACATATAAATAAATAAATATATATATATACGACGGGCTTCTTTCAGTTTCGTCTACCAAACTACTCACCAAGCTTTGGTCGGCCTGAGGCTATAGCAGAAAAACACTTGCCAAGGTGCCACGCAGTGGACTGAACCGTAACCATGTGGTTCGTAAGCAAGCTACTTACCACACAGCCACTCCTACGCCTATATTTGTTATAGTTTTCAAACCAGAAGAAAGACAAGTTATTAATGAAACATCGAAAACGAAAAACATGTTGTGCTCAGTTCATCGAAGACAGTAATATTACACATGAACATTTTAAGAAATATAAAGATCGCACAGAACCTAATTCTGAAGGGAATCACTTTGTATTTATGAAATACAATTTAGTTGTTTAGTTTTCATTTTTTTTATTACGTATTTTATGTATTGTCGTATGTCATAGGAGTTATAACTCAATGAAGCAGACGATAGATGTGTAAAGATTGTATCTTAGGTGAGGATTGTAAAATAAAAAGTTGTTGAATGAGTTATATCTTTATTATCAATGTTTATTATTGTAATGTAATTATGTATTTACGCATTTATTCATTTTTATTTTTATTTTTAGTTTCGAAAGATGTATTTTTTTTACATTTTACTGAATCGAAAAGGTAACAAGTATCGAAAGAAAGGAAAAAAATAAAAGAAAAATTTCAGAGTGAGATACATATAAATTATGAATATTTAATCTAGAATATTGATTTTACGATATATACGATTTCCATGTATATTATTTCACATCAACATTAGAATATAAGCCACAGCTAACCCAACCCTAATTTTAAGGAAAGACTGATCGTACGATGGACCATAACTCTATGGACACTCGGGACGGCATAGAGAGTTTACCCTATCATTTTATCTCTCTGTCTCTCGACCGGACGACTGTTTGAATATATAGACTAATTAATGGAACTAACTTCTAAAGTGCTCATAGCAAGGGATACACTAAAACCATCATAATTACCGTTTCTTTCATTTGCATTCCCAACGGAAAATCCTCCTTCCTGTAAAGAGATAAATACCTTCCACATAATCGTCTGTGTTCATATACAGGTGAAGTCATTCAAATTAAGCTCGTATTAATGTATTCATTAAAGCCATGACGAAATGATTATGGGTCTTTCATTATAAACTCTATATATATATATATACATATATGTGAATTATATATGCATATATACATGCATACGTATATGCCGTTAAGCTGTGTCTAGTGTCACTGAGCAGATTGTATAAATTTACACATAAACTGCTCTCACATCATAGTACACAATATTGTTATAATTTGGTAGGGTCAAAATTGATAAATCTTGTAAAAACACTTACCGGTTGATGCTTGTCTCTATTTCACTTCTCTTTCTTTTTCCAAAGCTGTTTAGTCTTGTTTATGTCCCCCAAAATATTTATCGCTGCACTTAATCTCTTGCTTTCCCAATGGATATACATTAAGAAATATATCAACGTTCGTTTCAACATACAGTTTCACATCAAAATTCTTGCAAAACAAATTCAGAATCGATTATATACAATGCTATCAGGAAATAAATAAAACTGAATATAACTGTTACAAATATTTTAAATGGCCACCACGATAATATTACATTGTATTATATCGTATTATATTACATTATATTTAATGTTGTTCTTATGCTATAAAAAAATTACATTAAACTGAAGGCTCAATGTATTTGGTAGA
>NW_021829814.1:0-5879 GCF_006345805.1 Octopus sinensis | reverse complement strand
GAGCATTGGGCATGATAAAAAAACATATGAACAGAAGTGTAGAAGCTATACCTGGATCCTCAACACTACACACTTTTTAAAAAATAGCCCTACTAGGAAGAGCCCACATTCTATGCAAGACACTATCAATCCAATAATACAACCTAAACAAAACAACCTACAAATACAAGACACACTCTATACATCATTTACCCAGTGAAATATACTTCCACCAGCAAGCTAAACAGCCAAAGCACTACACACTCAACACATACTATGAGCAGTAACACAACAGAAGACAGCACCACATCTCAAGGGGAAAAAAGGTAATAGAGTAGAGTACTGGGAAGATGCACACTCCCAACAGCAGAAAAGAACATACAATGCTGCAACCCCCAGCAACACAGCAGTGTAGCAGGTGACGCAGTAGAAATTTGTCTCAATCTAACAAATATTGAACAATTAGACGACGACGACGATGATGATGATGATGATGATGATGGTGATGATGATGATGGTGATGATGATGATGGTGATGATGATGATGATGATGATGATGATGGTGATGATGATGATGGTGATGATGATGATGGTGATGATGATGATGATGGTGATGATGATGATGGTGATGATGGTGATGATGATGGTGATGATGATGATGATGATGATGATGATGACGATGATGATGATGGTGATGATGATGATGGGATGATGATGATGATGATGATGATGATGGTGATGATGATGATGATGATGATGATGGTGATGATGATGATGATGACGACGACGACGATGGTGATGATGATGATTTATTTTATAATTATTTTATGAATTTAATAGGACTTCATCAGCAAAAGTTAAGTTTTGTTTTTAAGAAATTTGCATTTTGGCTTACCTACCTGCTTCTTTAAAAGATATTCTATAGAATACTTTTCAAAGTTTGTGATGCATAAGAAATGCCAACTATATTTTAGAAATGAAATTCAAGAGCAGCATCCAAGAAACTGAATATAAGCTGAAAGGAAACAATCTGTTCAGTGGTTAAGTCAATCATCTCGAGTTAAAGGTAATGAAAAAGCTGAAAAACATTATATCTGAATAAGTTAGCCTTGATTGAACAGACATTTTACCAAAGGCATTCTAGTTATGATCTTTTCATCCTTTCCCTGTGTTGTGGCGAGAGTCATGACACCCCCTGTGAGAACAGACTCGACTGAACGACTATAAATAATAGGGGTCAGAATGAGAGAGAATAGGCGTTAATTGCAGAAAGTCGTAAAGTGTCATTTGGAGAGTTTGTCAGAATATCATTTGTTGATTCATTTATAGTTTGTGGAGCACTTGTTGTATTGTTAGGTTGTGACCCTGCTTCATTACATATTTATTGTTACTACATAGTTATAGTGTAAACAAGTATCATTATAAATAGTGGCAATGCTACAATAATTGACAACGAGTAACTAAGTTAGAGATTCCTTGTTTTTAGATGCTACAGTATTGTTTAGCCATTTCTTTAAACAAACTTCGCCTTTAAGTATGAGGAAAAGATGAATTTAGTTAGACAGACAAATTATTAAGAGACCATGTTGCAAAAAAGTAAGATATTAAGTGGTCAACCATCAAGAACAATTCGTTCTACATAAATGCAGCCATAGGTACTCATAATCAGTTCAGGTAAAGGTTTTGGAGAAAAGTTCCTAACATAAAAGCAGAGCCTAGAATGAAAGGGCCTAAAGGTTACTTTGGCAAAAATGAAATTTTTAGCTTGCAGAAAATAAAACAAAACACTACTCCAAACTGGATGTAGCCACACTCATTATGTAGAAAGGGAGCCAGTAAACACTCTATACTATATAACCAATGTAAACAATAAGTACACAAAAGGTACAAGACAGGCTTATAGAGAAAGGGATTTCCTTCATAAAAGCACTCCCAAGAAATAAAGGAAATTTCTCAAGTTTGATAATAGTCGGTATCTTCCGTAACTTAACTGTCTTAATCAGCATTAGAAATGAGTGTTGTGAAAGCATAATAGGTGGAGTAAGGATAGGTTATAAAAGTCCAGGGAGCAACTGCCTTTGTTGACAACAGAGAGGTTCTCCCTGTGGATGCTAAATGTCCGGAAAGAAATGCATCAGGTATATTCCAGTTGTATAGACAACATGCATAACATCATCATCATCGTTTAACATCCACTTCCCATGCTGGCATGGGTAGGACAATTTGATAGGAGCTGGCGAGGCAGAATCCTGCACCAGACTTCTGTTACTGTTTGGGCAGGATTTTTACAGCTGGATGCCCTTCCTAACACCAACCACTCACCAGAGTGGGCTTAGTGATTTTTACATGGCACAAGCACAGGCAAGGTTTGGATGCCCTTACAAATGCTAACCATTTTTCAGTGTAGACTGGATGCTTTTTAAGTGGCCAAGAGGACAGGATTGGGAAGTGGAAGGTAAGCATAGTGTATGAAGTGGAAATGCAAGGAAGAGAAGAGATGTAGAAATGTGGTTTAGTTTGTTGTGGTAAGGTGTGAGAGAAGTTTTCTTGTTAACTTTGGTGTGACACAACACTTCTAGGACTCAGTTTCACTAACATCCTGAGATCGGTCCTTACTACTTCATTTCATGACTTCTTGGGTCTCCCTTTTCTGCAGATACCATCCACTTTCAGTGATCTGCACTTCTTTATGCAGAATTGTGCAGACAGAAAAACTAAGCATCAGAGGCATTCACTGTGGTGTGCAAGTGAGAAGACTGTGTTATCATTCTACCCAATACCTGTATGAAAATCCTGAGAGGCTTTACCATGCAGATGTAAACATCTCAAGGCCTCTTCTTCTCTCCTATTTAGCAATAAGTGTTTCAATGTAAAAATATGGTACATTTTTCTATGCACAAATCACAACTCTTCATCCTTGTTTTATAAGGTATAACCATGCTATTTTTTTCTCATTCTATACTAAAGTTAGCATTTTCATCCTTAAGCAACAAGATGAATGGACTGAAGCTAGTGTTGTTCAACTTATTTCTATCCTCAAATGAATTTAATTGATTTGCCAGTTTCACCTTAATGCTTGTTGATGCTCCACTTATATGGAAGTAAAAATGATATCCAATACACAAAAGTGGGGTGCTGAATGGTAGAAGTATATGTTGGAACTTTATCTGACCAACTTTCAACTAAATATCGTTTTAATCACTAGCTTAAAATATTTTCCATTTTTTTGTTTTTTAAAGTCATTCTAACACATACAGGTACAATAACTTATGTATAACATAAAACTCACTTTAAAGTGTACCTTCCTTCTGGATTTCATAAACAATATATTGACAGAACTCCATCAATATAACAAAATTTGATATTAATTCTATTCAATCTCTTGTAACATAAAGAAAAAGCCTATCAAAACACTAAGATATATTTTGACCTAATTTAATATATATATATAAAACTCCCAATTTCCTCCTGGAACTGATGTTAATTAGCCGGCAGCCTAAAGATAAACTTTATAGCCATATCAGATTTCAACATATCCCTCATCACTTCCCTTTATATCTTAAACAGGGGAAAATAAGGAAATAAACTTGCCATGAAAAAATAAATAACCTCAGTTTGCTTCAAACTACACTTGTTGAAAGACCCTGAATGAAGGTGCACAGCATATTATGCTGGGTTGCATGTGCATTTGTACATAGTCTGTGGAGCAGAAACCTGTTGGTCATTTTAACCAACTAATTATGTATGACCAACTGTAAAATGAAAAGAAAAATTTGATGATGTACCAGTCTCTGTATTTCTTGTAATTGTTTGAAATTTACACTCCTAATAATATTCATGATCCAGAGGAATGAATCGAGAGTCACCCATCAAAAGAATCAAAGCAAGATTGCTCATACTAAGTGAGCATTGATACTTTATTCAATTAGCCATAACCTGAAATATAACTGGGAGCTATTACAGTACCCACCTGGATAATTTATCCCTTACACACTTTCTGTCACACACACACACACACACACACCCACAAATGTCTATAGAAAACAGATGTTAAATGATGGTGATGATGATGTTTCTTTATCATCATCATCATCATTTAGCATTTGTTTTCCATATGTATGCATGTCATGATTCAGTTTGATTTCAAGATTTCTTGCCAGTAGAGAGAGAGCTGATTTCTAACCTAGATCATTATATTAGGTTTGTTGTGCTTACATTTTATTGAGATTTTCACTGGAACATTCCACTAGTACTCTTTTTTTTTATTATGAGTGGCTTTGACTTCTACCATACAGTGGGTTTTTATTTCTTTGTCCTTGGGGTTATCCTTCTGACAGGTTACATATTAGAGAATATCCTAGCTACAACATCTTATCTTATCGGAAGATAATATTGGGATAATAGTTTCAGACAACTGCTTATGATGTGGGTGATGTCTTTGGTGTCAACTCACAAGGTCTGCATGGTTTGTCATGGTTTCCCACATCTCTATCCATTTTGTGCATCAGGTACTTCGTTGATGTTTCCTGTTCCAGGATTGCAAACGCATCCCCTTCAAAGTGGAAGGTCATAACCCGGCTGTTGGTCAATGATAGACTGCTTTGATGATCAATGTTACTATCATCTCAGAGCTTTCTACTAACATATACATGCATAGTTTTCTGCTCATATATGCTCATCTTTGCATGTATGTACGTACACATGTATGTATGTATATGTGGTATAGTATATATGTGTCATTATGAAATTGAATTGAAAGTATTTTAGAAAGCCAACACTGATCTAGCTTGTTATAAAAGAGTGTAAACAAAAGCAAACTCAAAAAACTTCAGCTTTTGCCTTATATTTCAATATTTCAGTCTTAAAAAGCCTTTGTCGAAGTATTTGTAAAGACCAAAGCTAAACTCAATCAATTTCTCTTTATAAAGCTTAACTATTGAAATACAAGGTAATTCTTAGTGGAAATATAAGGAAGATGCTTAATGTTTGAGGATCTATTCCTTATTTTACTACATATATTGTTTTTACATATTTCATTCCATACATAGGCAGCCTTGGCACTGATTGGTAGGGCTGATTCATAAATAGATAAATTCCTGCAGGTAGCTTTCTCATGAAAGAAAGAATTAATGCACCATTCTTCCTATGACTTCAAATCAGAAATAGATGGAGCTACACACACACACACACACACACACACACACATTTATATAAAGAAAGAAGAGAGAGTGGGGGGAGCTGGTATTATCAGGATGTTTCATTTCAAAGTCTGTATTTCTTTATACAGTTGAACAAGATATATGTTTTCCTTTGCATGAGAAGTCAGCATGAGTTATCTACAAATCTGGCTAAGGAAGTTCAAGAGTGACTGGAGCTAAGTGCTCTCACACTTTCTTATATGTCATGGATAGGATTTTACATAGTATTTATGATTAACATAATTTTGGTATGGTTTTTCAAATAACTAACTACTTTGTATCATAGTGTATACTATCATGTCAGTGACACTAGAAAGCTGGTCTTTCTGGTTTCTTCTACACTGTAACACTTTTTCATTTAGAGGTTACTGCTCTCCTAGTAAAGTTGTTGTCGTTCCAGCTTGCAAATGTCTTGCCTCTTGCATGTCTAGTCTAGAAATCTTTTCATTAAATGTTAGGTTTGTTCATGTTTCCCACTTTGTAGGTGGATCTCCCTACTGCAGCTGTGAAATCACATCCTTCTATGACTTCCCCCATTTACCTAGCATCGTTATCATAGTATTTATTTATCTAGCTTATGTGCCACACTATGAGACTGAACCAAGCATGTGGTTGAGAAGCAATCTTCTCAGCCACCAGCCATCATTGGGCCTTAATCACACTTGTGCTCTGTGTGTTATCATATATGATATATATATATAG
>NW_021829813.1:0-5873 GCF_006345805.1 Octopus sinensis | reverse complement strand
ATTGAGAAAATTCTATAGTTTGTAATATATTTCCACCTTAAAATCAAGCATTTCGGCAATTTTAACCAATCAAATACGTCCATTTGGAGTCAAAACATACCGTGCTGTATGAATATGTCCCTTGTGTAAGAAACAGATTGGGTTTATTTACATTTGTGAAGAAAAAAAGATACCCTTCCCCCACCTCTAACCCAACGACCCTACAGGTTGTGTAGTGGGTAGTATGGATGTGATTTCACTTTACCCATCTATAGACATAGATTTTGATGTGGAGAAATGCATTCAGGTAGTCTGTGAGAATGAGGTGGAGTTCCGTAAGGTCAACACGAGGAAACTGGGCCTCCTCCTCAGACTAAGCTACGACAGTAGCTATTTAGATGACCACCCACCATCACTTCAGCAGTGAAGAAAAGCACCACAGAGCGCTGGAGTAGCTGGACTGCACCCACCCAAAACCCTGAGAACAACAATCAGGTGAGAGAAATGATTGCACATGAAATAGGGGCCAGTGTAAAATCCAGCTTGAAGGACCACATAGTAAAGTTTAATAAAAAAGACTATAGGCGCAGGAGTGGCTGTGTGGTAAGTAGCTTGCTTACCAACCGCATGGTTCCGGGTTCAGTCCCACTACGTGGCGTCTTCGGCAAGTGTCTCCTACTAAAGCCCTGGGCCGACCAAAGCCTTGTGAGCGGATTTCGTAGAGGGAAACTGAAAGAAGCTCGTCGTATATGTGTATATATATGTGTGATTGTCTGTTTGTCCCGCTAGCATTGCTTGACAATCTATGCTGGTGTGTTTACGTCGCCGTCACTTAGCAGTTCGGCAAAAGAGTCCAATAGAATAAGTACTAGGCTTACAAAGAATAAGTCTTGGGTTCGATTTGCTCGACTAAAGGCGGTGCTCCAGCATGGCCGCAGTCAAATGACTGAAACAAGTAAAAGTATGCAGCCATTGGAGTCGGTGTAGCTGGCCTCTTCATGACCAGAAAACTTCAACAAACGTTAGCAGAACGGTCCACAACTCTACAGTAGATATGTAGATGACATTAATATCATAGTTAGAACCAACTCTTGTGACGGTAATGTAGAAACTGTCCTTGTTTGTTCTCTCTGTGTTTAGCCCCTTGTGGATAGTAAAGAAATAGATTACCCCACTAGACACCCCAACAATAGACTCCCTGTACTTGATACTGAACTTTGGTTAGAGACTGTGAACAATAGAGTGCAGCTCCTCCGCTCCTATTACATGAAACCCATAACTTCAAAATATGTTGTTCACAAGAACTCAGCTTTGTCACACAACATGAAAATTAACATACTGATAGCAGACTTAGAATAATGAACAATGTGTCCCCATTATGCGAACGGTAGTGACGTCATTCTTCAGTGTGCGTGTGTGGGGCTGGAACCTTCTGGAAAGGCCAAAGGATGTTCCCTCATGCACATGCGCTAAAAACTGGGGAAAGAATTCTATCGCGTTCCTTGTTAGCGTCGAGATCCACTGTAAAAGAACTGTCTGGAACAGGTTGTGTCTTTTGCACTGTTTGGGTGCAACACAATTTCCTTCTTTGTTTCCAAAAACTACCGGCGTCAGGAATAAGAAAGCAACCTTAGAAAATATGACACTTTATTTCGTTATTTACATAAAGAAGGCACTTTGGTAAATTGGTAACCACTTGGTGTAGGTACAGCAAGACTGAAGTTAAACATTTGTAAAGATAAACCTCACAACAACTCCAGCAGCAACAGAGCCGGTCAAATCCCAAGCGTCTGAGACAGGAGAATAGGCTGAAAACACGTTAAACACGTCTTCTCTCTTCAATAGCCGTGTTTCAAGTCCCCGACGCTAACAAGGAACGCGATAGAAGTTTTTCCCCCAGTTTTTAGCACATGTGCATGAGGGAAATTCCTTAGGCTTTTCCAGAAGGTTCCAGCCCCGCACACGCGCACTGAAGAATGACGTCACTACAAAGGCGGAACTTCCTTAGGCCTTTTCAGAAGGTTCCAACACCGCACACGCACACTGAAGAATGACGTCACTATGCGAACCCTATGAAACGAAAAAGCATATACCGAACTTCATGCAGTTCTCTGGAAATGATCAGAAAGATAGGGTTCGAGTATAGGGGCGGGGAGCTAGAAAGAAATTAGATAACATTACACGTAATGATACCAGTGGTACCTACCCTACATATAGAAACAAAGAATGCCGTTTGAAAGGAGGACAAGGGAAGCGCTCCTGTGGAAGATTGAAAAATACGCCATGTTGGAGGAACTAAACTTCCGAGGGAAGTTTCTCGCCATGGAGGTTCGATCGAGAGATCTTGTGGGCAAATCACCTTTAAAGAAACAACCCGGATCTTTTCCTTTTGAACGTCAATTTTCAACACAATTTCTGGTTAACTAAAAACTTCGTATACTGGTAGAATGTGTTTATAAAACATCCAATCTGTTTCTTAAACGAGGGACATATTCATACAGCACGGAATGTTGTTTACCTAAATGGAGGTCAGCGATTGGTTAAAATTGCCGAAATGCTCGAAATTAAAGACGAAATATGTTACAAACTATAGAATTTTCTCAATAAAGCCAAGAGAAAAAGATGTTTTATAACACATTCTACCAGTATACGAAGTTTAAAAGTGTTTAGTTAACTAGAAATTATGTTACAAAGTGCCGTTCAAAAGGAAAAGATCCAACAACCCTCAGTCTCTGGGAAGAACATGAGCAATGCTCTGGAGGCAATATCAGAGACAGCAGAGAGCTATTCCAGCTGGATCTGGTCGAAGAGGAATAAAGACGAAATATAAAGTTTGAAGGCATTTCTTTCTGTTTAATGCTAAGGGAAGTAACTCTGAGCCATTATAATATCATTAATGTTTCACCCCTACCATGAAATCAAACGTTATTTCTTCTTTCAGCACTAATTTAAAGGTTTAATTAACGGGGAGAAGTTACATCTAGACGAAATTTCGGGCGATTTAAATGTAAAAGTCTCCCATTCACTGTATCTTGATATTTAATTAAATAATATCAACAAATTGCGGATTCCGTGGACAGCGAGGCTCACCAATGGAGAAGTTCTTAAGCAGAAAAGGCCGAAAATGTCGCTAGAAGATGGGATCACCAAGCATAGATTGGCATATTTTGGTCATATTATGCGGAGAAAATCCCCGGAGAAGGACATCATGCTCGGAAAACACTGAAATATCTACTAAAATAATGAAGTATTTATTAAAATAATTGTAATTAAAAATCTGGTGCTTTTTCATGGCCACAAGTAAAATCCAGATTTTCTAGGCATAATTTACGAAGCTTACTGGACAATAGAATTAATATCAATTTCAGACAAGCAGTATTTAAAACTTTCAAAACTGCCTGCTGTTTCCAATTAGCCAGATACATAGGCTTTTAATAAAAATAAAATATGTGTTACATCTTAACTCTTATAATATATTAGTCAGTGTTTTATAATATTTTTAATTACACAAATAAGCGATCTAGCGAAAAAAGAGACATCGAAAAGCCGACACGGAACGTCAACGAAACGAATTAGGAATCCGGTTGTTATGCTTCCCATATTAATAACACTTTTGTCTGATGCTAAAAGTAAAGTGGTAAATTTTTGAAAATGTGAATTGTAAGAAAAAATCCAAATAATAACAAATGATACAAAGCTAGAAGCTGACATTTTTATTGCTACTTTTACGTCCTCCGCGTACCGAACCACAATGTCAAAGAAAGCAACACGACTTGACAGATAGTGGTGGGTGTGGGGCACAGACACGCGTGTCTTACTCCCATCGGATCTTTTCCGTTTGAACGGCAGCTTTTTCTAGCGGCATCATATGAAATTGTCACCCATAATTATGACCCTAGTATCGATCTATTGCATTTCAATCTGTTTTAGGGTTAGGGTTAGGAGTATCTTTTTTTCTTCAGAAATGTAAATAAATCCAATATGTTTCTTAAACGAGGGACATATTCATACGGCACAGAATGTTTTCACCTCAATAGATGTCACTGATTGGTTGAAATTGCAGAAATTGAAGAAAAAAAACCAACAAATATCTTACAAACTGCAGAATTTTCTCAATAAAGCCAAGAGAAAAAGATGTTTTATAAACACATTCTACCAGTATACGAAGTTTAAAAGCGTTTAGTTACGTGGAACCTATTGTAAAAAACTGCCGGTCAAACAGAAAAGATCCTTGTTCTGCAGCAAAAGAGTCGGATGGTATAGCTACTAGATTTAAAATGTTTTGGTATAGTCTTTCTTATTTGCAAAATGATCCCTCCCCATCATTAATTCTGCTTAGATCGTTTTCAATTTTGGTTTATCGATGCAACATTGAATTCTGATTACGATCAACCCATTTCCACTTTAAAATCGAGCATTGCGGCAATTTTTACCAATCAAATACGTCCATTTCGAGTCAAATCATACCGTGCTGTATGAATATGTTTATTGGGTTTATTTACATTTGTGAAGAAAAGAAGATACCCTTCCCGCACCCCTAACCCTAACCGTTTTGTATTGGTTGAGTTTTTGCTTTCGTTTTTTTTTACTTAATTGTTATCCTTAAATTAATTTAAGGATAACAATAAAACAAAAAAAACAAGAGGCAAAATTTAGGGTTAGGGCTCAGTTTTAGATGCAGCAAATGATCTTAGCTCAATAGAGGGCATACGATTGGTTAAAATTCAAAAAATTAAACTACGTTCAATAAATAAATTACAATTTTCTCAAGAAAGCCAAGAGAAAAAAATGTTTTATTTTGATACATTCTACCAGTATACAAAGTTTTAAAGTGTTTAGTTCACTAGAAATTTTGTTAAAAACTGCCGTTCAAAAGGAAAAGATCTGACTTAGAATGATTTACTGCAGATATTACAGTTCTATGGTTTCTCTCCTGTATGAATGTTTTTATGAGAGGTTAAAGAGCGCAAGCAAGACAATGATTTACCACAAATATCACACTCATACAGTTTCTCTCCAGTATGAATGGATTTGTGATAAGTAAGGCTATGCTTCTGGGAGAATGATTTACCACAGATATCACATTGATATGGTTTCTCTCCTGTATGAATGTGTTTGTGAGAATCAAGGTTACATTTTTGAGAGAATGATTTACCACAAATATCACACTGATATGGTTTCTCACCTGTATGAATGAATTTGTGATAAGTAAGGCTACTCTTATGAGAGAATGATTTACCACAAATATCACACTGATATGGTTTCTCACCTGTATGAATGAATTTGTGAGAAGTAAGTCTATGCTTCTGGGAGAATGATTTACCACAAATATCACATCGATATGGTTTCTCTCCTGTATGAATGAATTTGTGAGAAGTCAGGTGAATTTTCCGAGAGAATGATTTTCCACAAATATCACACTCATACAGTTTCTCTCCAGTATGAATGGATTTGTGTCTAGTAAAGTTACTTTTATCAGAGAATGATTTACCACAAATATCACACTGATATGGTTTCTCACCTGTGTGAATGGATTTGTGATAAGTAAGTGTACTCTTATGAGAGAATGACTTTCCACAAATATCACAGCGATACCGTTTCTCTCCTGTATGAATGTAATTGTGAGAAGTAAGGTGACTTTTTTGGGAGAATGTCTTTCCACAAATATCACAGTGATGTGGTTTCTTTCCTGTATGAGTGGATTTGTGTCTAGTAAGGTGACTTTTATTAGAGAATGATTTACCACAAATATCACACTGATAGGTTTCTCACCTGTATGACTGTATTTGTGAGAGGTAAGGCTACTGATATGTGAGAATGAGTTACCACAAATATCACAGTGATATTGTTTCCCCCCTGCATGAATGAATTTGTGAACAGTGAGATTTCCCTTA
>NW_021829812.1:0-2500 GCF_006345805.1 Octopus sinensis | reverse complement strand
ATCTATATATATGTATGTATGTATGTATGTATGTTTGTGTGTGTGTGTGCGATATATATGTATGTAGGTATATATATATGTATATATATATATATATATATATGTATGTATGTATGTATGTATATATGTATATGTATATACGTACATACATATATATATATGTAAGTATATATATATATGATATCATTTGGGTAATAACCTAATAACGTGCATTTCAAAACTCCTTTATATAATATTGATTTAATAATATGTGTAATATTGAAAACCTCAGCAACAATCAGGTGTTACTAAGGCACAGAAACAATTGTGGTGTTTTGTGATTAAAACCTGTTCATTCCATCCTCTTTTATCATGAATGAATATATATGTATTCTTTCATTCTTTTATTCTTTTATATGTTTCAGCACTGAGGTTCTGACCATGCTGGGTGATTACACTGACGGTGTAAAAGGTGATCACCTTTTAATTGGCTAATTCTATGTTATTGGCTTTTGATGAAAGGGGAGTTCGACATGCTGCCCTCTTTTGGGTTTCCTGCCTGGATATTGGTCCATCTGGGATCTTGGTTAACAGGAGGTCAAGTTGTTTTTTGAAAATATCTAACCCCCACTCTTGCTCTGTGGAGATCCCTCAGATATTTTGGCAAGGCGTTAAATAGCTGTGGGCCCTTGAACCACAAGCTATTGCAGTGCATGGTTCTCACCTCAGATGGGACAGCTTGGGACAGTGCAGCGACGTCCATTTCGAGGTCTAGTATAGTGCTCAATTCCAAAGATTGGTACCAGCCGCTCCAGTATCTTCCACACATATATCACTGCATACTTCTCCAGTCTTCGCTTCAGGGAGTAGAGTCATAGCTCTTTCGGTCTCTCCCAGAAGTTCAGCTGTTCCATTGATGCAATCTTCCTTGTGTAGCATCACTGAACCGTCTCATGTTCCGCATTAACCCGACACTGTAAGATGACCACAGTTGAGATCAGTAGTCCAGACGGCTGAGGACAAACCTCCTCCAAAGGACCAACATAATTTCCTGGTCCGTTGTTCAGAATCCATCCGGCCATTCGCCTGCAAACTGCCACCACATCGGTGATATGTATGTGAAAACGAGGCATATTTGCTCATATCAATCCCAAGATCCCACACCATATGTGATTCTGGGATTTCCGCTCCTTTCAGTCCAAAATATCGTTGTGGCGACTTCTGAGCACCAATTATCTGGTAGCGAAGGGCTTGGAATTTGCCTGCATTAAATTGCATATTGTTGTCCTCAACCCGTTTATATATGGTATCAAGGTATTTCTGTAGAAAGATTAGCATCAGAAGGTTCCTTGACTGCTTGTACTACTTTTGAGTCGTCGCCATAGCTAGTAAGTGTGGCTGTCTGTGTAACTGATATATATATATATATATATATATATATATATATATATATATATATATATATATATATATATATATATATATATATATATATATATATTTTACCCTTTTATTATTGACAATATCACTGCATACTTCTCCCGTGTTCGCTTCAGGGAGTAGAGTCATAGCTCTTTCGGTCTCTCCCAGAAGTTCAGCTGTTCCATTGATGCAATCTTCCTTGTGTAGCATCACTGAACCGCCTCATGTTTCGCTATTAACCCGACACTGTATGATGACCACAGCTCAGAGCAGTACTGAGAACAGTCCAATTATCTGTTTATACCATGGCTCAGTGGTTAGAACGTCGAGTTTACGATCGTGAGGTTGTGAGCTCGAATCCCGGACCGGGCTGCGTGTTGTGTTCTTGAGCAAGACACTTTATTTCACGTTGCTCCAGTTCACTCCTGTAGCTGATGTGTGTTGCGACGTCACGGGTGTCAAGCTGTATCGGCTTTGCCTTTCCCTTGGATAACACTGGTGGCGTGGAGAGAGGAGGCCAGTATGCATGGGTGACTGCTGGTTTTCCGTAAAACCACCTTGCCCTGACTTGTGACTAGGAGGGTAACTTTCTAGGTGCAATCCCATGGTCAGTGTCGTGACCGAAGGGGGTCCCAGATTCCCAGAACTGTATCAATATATGACTATAATTCTCTCTCCCTGATAATAAACTACAGATCCCTCTGTAGGGACTTGTTGCTCTATAACTCACGTGGGTGGACGAGGAAGGATACAAAGCCTCATTCGTACTTTTTGAATTCGTTTGTACTGGCGGTCGAAGATGGTTTGTCTGGGATTACTCATATCAGACGGGTATGTTCGATTCTTAGTGCTCTCAAATTCAAACCTAAAGAAATCTTGGGCTGATGACGGAAATGTTGATCTCGATATCCAACTAATCCAGAAACGGTGTTCTCAAGTAATCCATGTACGTGTGATCTTTCGTTATTTTTCCCTCTATACCTGCGTGAATTATTTTTGAGTATACATTGTCTGGGAGACTTTTCTTATAGTAGAAGAAGTAGGTAAAATTTTTGGCTGCTATTTCTAATAGTTCAGTGTGTGGTAAAGTAAATTATTT
>NW_021829811.1:0-5578 GCF_006345805.1 Octopus sinensis | reverse complement strand
ATTTGGGTCTCAACGTAGCCAACGAACAGGTTCGCATAGTTTGGGCCCATTCTCGTTCCCATGGCCACTGTAGATCTTGAGACTGTATGCAATGCCGGCTTGTATGGATATGTGATCATATATAGATCTATATTGATGTGTTTATCCACATGTCTATGTAAGTGTATGTATATACCGTATCCAGAGACACACGTATGGGCATATGCCGGAGTGGCTGTATACGGTATGTCCACGGATGTGCTGATCTGAACTCTAGCTTGGTGTCGTTATTATGATTCAAATAAATCCTACAAATAATCCACACACACACACACAACACACACACACACAACACACACACACAATGTACTGTTCTGTGATAGAAAGATCAGGTGAAAGATAAATATTAATGTAAGGGACACAATACATGTCTTAAAATGCTACTAATAGTTTCATATGTTGAGAAATATGTCAAACATATTCATTATGCACAAGCCACATATCATAACGAACTAAAAAAATGAATAAGAGAAGAAAGACGAAAATGCTGAGAAAGCACCATATAGAAAGCGCAGAATGTTAAAAAGAAATGGAAAAACAGAAAAAGAAAACGCGTAGACTAAAATTTTAAAATGTACAGGTAAAAAATAAAAAGAGTTATCCTCCTTAGATTATAAGGTTGGAAAGATATCAAGAAGTTAATCGGGTATAGGTGGAATTTTCCAATTCTTCAAAATATATTTATTCATATGCTTGCAACCGCTGAAAATTTCAGATCTAGAGTTTAGTAGAGTGTTAGATGCGGTAGGAAAATAGTATGTTCAATGGTCGCTGGTGTGTTGCTGGTGATGTTTGTTATGTAGTAGCCGTGTTTTCATGTAGTTAATGTTTGGTCATATTTTATTTATTTATTTACCTTTTTGCTTTTGTTATCATCCCGGTTTGAACCACTGCACACCATACGGATGTTGTTACACTGTGTCTCATAAACAATTGTTCAAATGTACAAAAAGCATAAAACAAAAACTGTGTATTAGTTTGACGCTCAGGAAAAATGGAACAGTCTTTGACGTTTCGAGCCTCTATGTGATTATGTGCGTGTGTTTGTGTGTGTGCATATTAACATCTGTATGTTTGGAAATATTCAAAATATTTAAAAATATTTCGATGACCAATTACGAAAAGAAATATATATATATATTTTGAAAAAGCTATTCTCGAAAAGAAGAAATATTTTCTAATCAATATAGTCTTAAAAGGACAATAAAACGTTTTATTGTGTTTCTATTTTCCGTAGCTAATCGATGTATCGATACATCAACTTAAGAAAAATACTGGAGATGAATCTGAAGGCGTCGATAACCAGAGACCAATGAAATGATCGTCTTAAACGTGATCAAGTTATCAATAAAGAAAATAAGAGGACGGCAGCGTTATTTTAAAATAATAAAAGATATTAAGTTTATCGGACGCACAAAGAAAGAGTATACAAACATACACATACACAGAGATGTATGAACATAGAGATATATATCTATGTGCATATATATATATATATATATATATATATATATATGTCTGTATACGCACATAAAAGTGTATGCGTGTTTGTGCGTGTGTGACTGATTTTAATTGTGAATTGCTTATACATAACATTAAGTATAGATTCTGAAGAATTGATTAAAGAAAGTGACAGTAACTGGGATCAATTTTGCATTTCCATTTCGGCACACACACACATACACACACACGCACACACACACACACACACACACATGTACGTATGTATATATATATATATAGGTATATGTGTATATATGTTTGTATAGACGTACATGAAAATATGAATATGTGAAATATATATACAATTGTGCACGTCTCTGTATATGTGTGTGTGTGTCTCTTATAATATCGATGCAATTTATCGATGACATATTACATAGTCGATCGTTCTACAAATGTGTTATCGATGTGTTGTTGTTATTGATAAAGCTGACGAAAGTAATGTTTTTGATGTTTTTGTCGCGATTCTAATTTTTGTTGTTGTTTATTTCCAATTGTCCACCCACATAAGTTTTTCTTTAATGGCAAATGTACTGAAATATAAATAATAGTTTTTAAACTTTTTTATTGGAAAAATTCTATTAAAATGTTTGACAAAAAAAATCCATTAAATTTGACACATGTGGATATTTCAGTTCTATATTTAAGAGATGAGGAATTATGAACATTATTTACATTATTTACATTTGACGGATATTTTTCCTCATCTTGTTTGTTGTTAACACAACGTTTCGGTTGATATACCCTCCAGCCTTCATCGGGTGTTTTGGGGAAATTTCGAACATGGGTTCTCATTCCTAAGGTATTTTTCGATGTTATTATTATCCATATTATTATTATTATTCAGGTCACTGCCTGGAATCGAACTCGGAATTTTGGGGTTAGTAGCCCGCACTCTTAACCACTACGCCATATCCCCGTGGGCAATTATAGAGTGAATTTGAGGGCTTTTAGTGGGCTTATTTTCCAGTGGTGTTCTCTGTAGGATGAAGTTAAACAATGGCATTATTACCGTCGACATCGACGTCGTCGTCGTCGTCATCATCATGGTCATCATCATTTCTCCTCCCCTTCTCCTTCCTCTCGCCCTCATCCTCATCCTCACTACTAGTATCATTATTATCATCAACATTACAGCTTCGATCATTATCATTTTCATCATCATCATCATCATCATCATCATCATCATCATCATCAACAGCATCGACATCATCATCAACATCTTCCTCCCAATCAGCATCATCATCATCATCATCATCATCATCATCATCATCATTATCATCATCATCATCAAGAACATTCTCCTCCTGATGATCATGATCAACGTCGTTGTTATTGCCATCATTGTCGTCATCATCATCATCGTCATCGTCATCATCGTCATCATCATCATCAACAGCATCGACATCATCATCAACATCTTCCTCCCAATCATCATCATCATCATCATCATCATCATCATCATCATCATCAAGAACATTCTCCTCCTGATGATCCTGATCAACGTCGTTGTTATTGCCATCATTGTCGTCATCATCATCATCATCGTCATCGTCATCATCGTCATCATCGTCATTGTCATCATAGTCGTCGTTGACATCATCTTCGCCGTCAGCGACAGCAGGACTTCATCATGCTCATTACCATCATTATTGCATCATCATGATCACCTTCGAGTTCCCCCCTCCTCCTTCCCCTCTCCTCCTCCTCTTCTTCCCCTCCTTCTTATCCCCTCCCTCCTTTTCATCATCATCATTGTCATCTTCATCCTCTATAATATTTATCGACATCTTCATTGACATAAGAAAGAAGAAAAGTGAGAGAATGATAAAAAAAAAAGAGATAACTAAAAGCAAAATACCGAAAGAATTTATTTCTCCCCACCCCCACCCCACCCGCCCGCACGTTCCACGCGAAAAAGCACAAATTCGAAAATGGCATTGATTGTCACAATAACATTAGAGAGAGAGAGGTAAATATGAATGATGGCACAAATCGAAAGACAATAATAATAATAATAATGATAATAATAATATAATAATAATAATAATAATAATAATAATAATAATAATAATAATATACTAATAATAATATAATAAATGCCCTGATGAAGTACCAGGCAGTGGCTCTCATGGCTCTGATTAACTGATTGGAAGTGTTATCATGTACATTGTTTGTCTTGGTATAAAAGATGGGCTACAGCAAATATTCTGCTCAATACCACAGATTTGCTTGTCAGTTGTTTGACCTTAACCAGTTGAGCATGTCCCTTAGTGGCTGACGATATGTGCATCTCTGATCACGAGCAGAAGTAGTGGGGGAGCCTCATAGCCATGTATTGAGAGGGATTCTTTGGGGTTTGAATAGTTCACCTCTGGAAACATGGGTGTTCTTTCAACATCCTTAAACAACCCTTATTCAGGGACCGTTTGAGCGGGATGGGCTACTAACCTGAAGAAAATTCTAACTGGGGCCCCACCTGCAAGGTCATGTGCTGTTTATCTGATATGAGATCACCATGTCGCGCACATATGGTTGTGATGCATGTGCCTGGTGTACCTTATCAGGGGTAGTCATGATGGGTATATGGGCTTCGTATATTTTACCCAGTGTCACTTTGATGGCATGAACTGCTCTCTCACTCAATAATAATAATAATAATAATAATAATAATATAATATAATAATGATAATAAGAATAATGATAATAATAATCATAATAATAATAATAATAATAATAATAATAATAACAGTAGAATTACGATGATGAAGATAGTAGCAGTAGTAATAGTAGTAGTAATATTATTATTATTATAGTAGTTATTATATTATTATTATTTATTTATTATTATTATTATTATTATTATTAGTATTAGTAGTAGTAGTAGTAGTAGTAGTTTAGTAGTATTATTATTATTATTATTATTATTAGTATTATTATTATTAGTAGTAGTAGTAGTAGTAGTTAGAGTAGTGTTGGTAGTAGTAGTCGTAAGGGAGAGATGTAAAATATATGAACGACAGTGAGCAATTGAAAGCTAAAACGATAAGAAGAAGAAGAAGAAGAAGAAGAAGAAGAAGAAGAAGAAGAAGAAGAAGAAGAAGAAGAAGAAGAAGAAGAAGAAGAAGAAGAAGAAGAAGAAGAAGAAGAAGAAGAAATAATAATAATAAGTATAGAATATTGAAATCGAGTAACGTGAACAAAATGTCTGGTATTTTATGTTGTCATGAATTTGGTTGTTTTGGGTATTTTTCCCACCTCTTCATCCACCATTTCTTGCTTCCTCATATTTTAGCTTCTACCTCTTCTTATGTATTTTCGCCTCCTTCTTAATTTTTTTACGTCTAACATCTCTCTTTGTCCCCACCCTCACACCTCCCTACACTCTCACTTATTCACTTGTTCTCCCTCTCCCTCTCCCTCCCGCTGTTTATATAAGCAAACCATTTAAACAATTGTATTACAGTATATAGAATATACACTGTCGCACACAAATACATACACACACACACACACACACACACACACACACACACACACACACACACACACACACACACAAACAAACACACAAACATACAAACATAATTATACGTGTATATATTTGTGTGTGTATATATATATATATATATACACGTAAATATATATGTCTATGTGCGCGTCTGTATGCATGTGTGTACTTAAAGTGCATATCAATGTGCATATATATATATATATATATATACATTAAACATACGTGTATGAAAATATATAAATTTGTATATATCTATATGTATATATTCATGTATAATATGCATACAAATTGACATTCATGTACATAGATACACATAGATATGTGTGTATGCGAGTGTGTGCGCGCGTGAGCAAATGAATATATATTATATATATATATATATATATACATACACACACACATATATATTTGTAAAAACCGGTATATACGTCTCCACATCCAGCCCAGTTAAGAAAACATGTCTAAACACTTCACGAATTTGGCAGATTATTGAAAACAATAATCAATCAATAACTTTTAAAT
>NW_021829810.1:0-5876 GCF_006345805.1 Octopus sinensis | reverse complement strand
GGAGAGGGAATGTATTTATGTTAATCATGTTCAGTTAGTAAAGTGTAATCTCTCTCTCTTCTTCTTTCTATCTCTATGTGTATATTTCTGTGCATGTATGTGTGGCGTGTTTGACTCCAATGCGAAAAAATACTGCCACCAAAATAGGTTCAATGTCCAGTAAGCCTTGCCAAATCACCAGTGTTGAAGCAGCGGTTCCCAACCAACTCATCTCTGTTCCTATGGTCAACTGATTAACTCTGACTACTGAATTTGAACTCAGAATGCAAAAGCCAAAACAAGCATATAGCTTTAAAGAGACACAACCTGGGACTATTTAACTTATAATATATATATATATATATATATATATATATATCATCATCATCATCGTTTAACGTCTGTTTTCCATACTAGCATGGGTTGGACGGTTCTGGGAAGCCAGAAGGCTGCACCAGGCCCAGTCTGATTTGGCAGTGTTTCTACGGCTGGATGCCCTTCCTAACGCCAACCACTCCGTGAGTGTAGTGGGTGCTTTTTACATGCCACCTGCACAGGTGCCAGATGAGGCTGGCAAACGGCCACGATCGGATGGTGCTTTTTACGTGCCACCGGCATGGAGGCCAGGGAAACTTTTGGGGGGGAATTAAATTTTCCTTAATAAAACACAAATAAGAAAATATAAAAGAAAAACTTAGTGGTTTTTAACTGAGAATTAACAAAATTTTATTGGATTTCAATTATGTTTTCAACTGATACCATGATAAGGTTTCTCATCTGTTATCACAAGACATTTCTGGAATTATCTGATATTACAAGACATCTTTAGGGATTCCAGTAATTTGCCATCGTGATTGCCACACTATTTATCAGTTCTAAAAGTCGACAATAATAAGGTTTAATCCTTTTGATACTAACATGCCAGGGACCTCTCATATTTCTATGATACAAACTTCCTATTTTAACCCTTTAACAATCAGGTCACTATGTTACAGGTTACATGGGTACAGATATGGCTGTATGGTAAGAAACTTGCTTCCCAACCACATGGTTCTGGGTTCAGTCCCACTGCATGGCACCTTGGGCAAGTGGCTTCTATTATGACCTTGGACTGATCAAAGCCTTGTGAATGGATTGGTAGACAAAAACTGAAAGAAGCCCATTGTATATATATGTATATATATATATATATATGTATATATATTTATGTATATATATTTCTTGTATGTGTGTCTGTGTTTGTGTCCCCCACCACTTCAGTTGCTTGACAACCAGTGTTGGTGTGTTTTTATGCTTGTGTAACTTAGCAGTTCAGCAAAAGAGATCAATAGTATAATTACCAGGCTTAAAAATAAGAAGTATAGGAGTCAATACATTTGACTATAAATTCTTCAAGGCAGTGCCCCAGCATGGCCACAGGCTAATGACTGAAATAAGTAAAAGATAAAAGATGTCAAATGTTATCATCATCATCATCATCAAAAGCCAGCCAAGCCGAAGCCTGCACCAGACTTCTGTGACTGTTTTGGCAGGGTTTTTACAGCTGGATGCCCTTCCTAACACCAACCACTCAGCAGAGTGGACTTAGTGCTTTTTATGTGGCACAAGCACAGGTGATGTCTGCTGGATGCCCTTCAGAAGACCAACCACTTTACAGTGTGGATTGGGTGCTTTTAAGTGGCACCTGCACTGACAGGGTCACCAAGTACTTGCAAGGCAAAAACTTTTAAGAGGGGAGGAGGCATTGGAGGAGGTAATGATGAAAAGGTTATAGTGAGATAGGTGTAGGTGTCTTGCTGTAGAGGAAGTACAAGGTTATCTGACCAGTGGGAGGGAGAAAGATCAGAAATGGAGACAGAAACAGGGGTTCTACCGCAAAGAAAATACACGGTTGCCCAACCTGTGAGAAGTGCAAAAGAAAGAGAGAGAGAGAGAGTGTGGAAGACCGCAAGATGGAGTTGGTGGCAAAATGTCGAGCATACTCACAAGGAATGGGGATCAGGGTATAAATGAGAGGTTGAATAAAGGAAGAGAGAGATATAGATAGTGACAAGTGCCAGGGCATACCCTTGAGGTTCAAATGCCATAATATAAGTGACAGGATATTGCGAAAAGAGTGCGATTAAAGAATGCAAGTAAATAGTGAAAGACCTGGGTATATATATTATATATATATATATATATATACCTCACAATCCTCCAACTGTGGCAGAATGCTCACTAACATGGAATAGTTCATTCCTTGGTATAATATAATAATGAAATTATTGTATACAGTGCTCAGGTGCACCAAAACTTGTCAAAAGTGCGTATAAAGCATATGCAGTAATGTACAAATGTCTGGAAAGTGAACAGTGTATGAGTCAGATACATGCTTATGTGTGTATGGAGGGGAGAAAATCAAGTGTAGTGTTGGCGAATCTCAGGAAGCATGGAAGTTTTGAAGGATGCAGTGCTCCGACAACTAACAACCGATGACTCTATGTTATAAGACATACCTCATGTTAGTTACATTAGCCATACTCTTCCATGCTGGCTTAGGACATGTTGAAAGAGGGTATTAATTTCGGAGTTCTCCTTCTCCAAAATCGACTGCTTTCACTGCAGTTAAGGAGTTCAATCTATATTGAAGGTATTGCTCCTTTATGCACATTATTTTGATTTAATCCTGTATTATCTTGTAGCTTTAAGATTTTGATGTGATTTCTTATTTTTATTGTGACATTGTAGGGTAGGTATGAGTGGCTGGATCTGGTCAGCCAAATTTAGTTAGTGTAAATGTTAAAAGGTTCCAGGGATTTGAATTAAAGCCTTTCATCCAAATTTTATGTTGATTTATATTTCCAACGCCAGCTTAATAATATTTGTTTTTTTTCAAATTCTTCATTATTTTAAAAGTTAACTGAAATAAATGCAATGTATTCCAACAGAAACAGAGTAACAAGAACTCTGAATACAAAGATGTGAAATGAATGGATCTTGCAAGCCATTTTACCCAAAAAATCTAATAATTCTACAAAATGACATATGTATGGTGGCCATAATATATCAAGGATAGAGTGAAGAATATAAAGAAATATGAAGAGGGCCAAGAAATGTTTGTAAGAAGAACATTCAGAGAGGAACTGAGGATAAGTAATATGTTTGTTTATTTGATTATAGTCAAATAAGCATTTACTAATGTGCATGTGAGAATAACAGTTAGAGGAGATGAATCATACATGGCAAGGAAGAATTTATACCAATGGTATATTTATTTTATAATAATAGATGTATTTACTAAATGTTGCAGATAATCATGACAAAAAACTGGAAAAACAGATTAATCACTGAAAGAGGGGGGAAAAAAACATAAATATTAAATAAGAATATTAAGGTATATATTAAAAGATAGATATGGAGATAGAGTAAGAATATATCTTTATTGAACAATAGTTTGAATAGCTGTGGTTGATATATTGTTAGTGAGCGCATCATGACAAGGGAAGACCGTTTCTGCATCAGAAAAATATTCAGTAGAATGAAGAAAGGAGATGTGGCTTACATACAGATCTATATGAATGAATAACAGTGGCATCAACTTGAAAAAGATGTAAATAACTTTTGCTTGACTATTACTAAAAAATTCATTATCCTAACGGGGGTGGAAAATAGCATTTTGTTTGATGAATATTGTGCTATAGTCAATTGCTTTATCAACATCAAACATCTGAAAAAAAAAAAAAAGGAAAAGGGAAAAAAAAATGAAAAGAAAAAACAAAAAAAGAAAAATTATGTGGCATTGTGTTGCAAGGTATGAATATATATATATATGTGTGTGTATATATTTATTTATTTTTCTCTCTTCTATAGAAACATTGCAACTTGCAAGAGAATGGACTAGCAATGGAAGACAGATTCAGACACAGCAGGGGACAAAAGAGTGTGTAGCAGGAAAAGGGAAATAACGATGACAATAACAAAACAACAACAACTACAGCAAGAAACAAACAACACAAACAAAAATAAATAAATATATAATGCGTTCGCAGCAACAACAACAACAACAACAAATAATACTGTCAACAGCAAGAACATCCACAACAATAATATATCGAGTATAGAAATGTAAAGCAGAAAGGAGAAAAATTGTGAAAAAATGCCTATCAGTTAAAGAATAGAAAGATGCAAGCAGTCAAATGATAGTTACAGCCTTTTCTGATATATATTAATATATACATATAATATATATATACAATATATATATATATAATATATATATATATATATATATAATACATATATATATTGTATATATATATATATATATATATATATATATATATATATATATATAAATATATATATGATATATATATATTTATATATTTATATATATTTAATATATATATATATACATATAAATATATATATATACATATATATATATATATATATATATATATATATATATATATATAAATATATATTTATATAATATATAATATATATATATATAAATATATAAATATATATATATATAATAATATTTATATATATATATATATATTTATATATACACACTCACATGTATGTATTGCTGCTTTTTTTTTATTTTTTCTTGTGTTTTGTTTTTTTTGTTGTTTTTTTTTGTAAAGATTGTAAACAAGAAATACAATAATGAAGATGGAAGATAAAAGAGAAGATGGCGAAAGGTAACATTGAGAAGTTATTGGAAATCCTTTCACTGCAAAAGAGATGTGCACTTTGCATGTGGGTTGACTTATTAGGAATTCACTTTCAGAACTTGACATTCACGACATAATTAAGAGAGATAGGCATGTGGAACCTTCTACAAGATATATACATAGATACATTCATACACACATCTGTCTCTCTCTATCTCTCTCTGTCTCTCTATCTCTCTCTGTCTGTCTGTCTGTCTCTCTCTCTCTCTCTATATATATATATATATATATATATATAGATATAGATATAGATATATAAGCGTGTGTGTGTATAAAGAGAAAGAGGGAGAGTAAGAGGAATAGAGGAAGAGAGGTACATTTCCAAAGTATTGATTCTTTGGGGTGGGGTTGGCCTTTCTTTTGCATATATGATATTATGGTAGTATATAAAAAACAGGATAAATTTTATGACATGTCTATATAAAATATCTGTGTGAATGCATGTATGTATATAAACAAATATATATATATATATAATATATAAATGCACAAATACACACATATATGTATATATACATATATATATATATATATATATATGTATGTATATATATGTATGTATATAATATATATGGATATTATGTATATGTGTATGAGTATACATGCAAATAACATTTTATCACTTTTACATGCAATTTTCCATTTAATCATGAGTTGAACAGTTCTTCAAATTCACACATTTGCATAAATTGTGAGTCATATAATTTACAGATAGATGCTCTATCAAACATAAAGTAGACGAATTTCATGTTTGAGGGATCCTAGTCATTATATATGCACGCTTGTAAGAAGCAGTTTTAGCTTTTAAAGGCTGTAAGCTTAGGCATATAATTCTAGATGTTTCACGAATTTCCATTCATCTGCTTTTACATATTGCGATTAAGAAGAAAATTTGGAGGCCTTAGTAACCAGAGACCTGTAAGCAACAAAGATTTCTCCTCACTGCAAATATGGAAAGACAGTTCAACACTCAAATGCATACACACACATGTAAATAAATGAATACACACACACACACACACACATAATATACAATTCTTTTTGGAAATGTGGATCTTGAAGCAGATAGACTACAACAATGGTTTCACATTTTGCCACAAGGCTGGCAAGTTTGGAGGAGGGGATAAAAGGATTACATCGACTCCAATACTCAGCTGGTACTTATTGTAT
>NW_021829809.1:0-5850 GCF_006345805.1 Octopus sinensis | reverse complement strand
TTATATTACATTATCACAACCATACACACATACACATTTACTACACACACACACACACACACACACACACAGACACACACATTCACATATACATTTTATATACATTATCACAACCATACACACACACACACACACACACATACACTATCAAATACACAACCACACATACATTAAACACTACCTGTTCCATACATATATCGACACACAGACACCGAGAACACTCATATATTCATCCGCATACCTCAACACACCTCTATATTCTTACACGTATACACATCCTATACACTCAAGACTCGCGCGCCCAGTGAAAGCCAATAGATTTGTATGTCATTGTTCTGAAATACGAAGGAAAAAGAGAAAAATAATAAACCTTTCTTGGAACGTGTCTGCGACGGAATCTGTGCCGTTCTATAATAGACTCTCTTTTCTAATAGAAACGCAAGCCATTGAAGAGCGCTTTTCTAGAGAATCTTTTAGACTTCAAACGATATCACACACTTCAGATATCACGATATATCTATTCCGCTTTCTCTCTTCTTGTATAAAGTCAAAGTGTGTAACATACTTGGAAGATATACGAACGGAGTCACGAGAAAAACGAAGACCAAAAATTAGTAATGCAACAACAACAATAAAAACAATAACAACAAGAGCAAGAATCCTTTCTATTAAAGGCACAAGGCCTGAAATTTGTTGTGGGGAGGTAACTAATCGATTATATCGATCCTAGTGTTTCGCTGGTACCTGATTTATGAACTCCAAAAGGACGAAGAGCAAAGTCGACCTCGGCGGAATTTGAACTCCGAACGTAGCGACGGGAGAAATACCTATTTCTTTAGTATCCACAAGGAGCTAAACACAGAGGGGACAAACAAGGACAGACAAAGGTATTCAGTCGATTACATTGACCCCAGTGCGTAACTGGTACTTAATTTATCGACGCCGAAAGGATGAAAGGCAAAGTCGACCTCGGTGGAATTTGAACTCCGAACGTAGCGACGGGAAAAATACTTATTTCTTTACTACCCACAAGGGGCTAAACACAGAAAGGACAAACAAGGACAGACAAACGGATTTAGTCGATTATATCGACCCCAGTGTGTAACTGGTACTTATTTAATCGACCCCGAAAGGATGAAAGGCAAAGTCGACCTCGGTGGAATTTGAACTCAGAACGTAAGCGGTAGACGAAATACCGCTAAGCATTTGGTCCGGCACGCCGCTTGAATAATAATAAAAATAATAATTAATAATAATGATAATAATATATAATAATAATAATAATAATATAATAATAATAATAATAATAACAACAACAACAACAACAATAATGATAATTATTTCATTATTATTATTATTATTGAGTGAGAGAGCAGTTCATTGCCATCAAAGTGACACTGGGGGGGTAAAATATACGAAGCCCAATATAACCATCATGACTACCCGTCTGATAAAGGTACACCAGGCACATGCATCACAACCATATGTGCGCGACATGGTGATCTCTATATCAAGATAAACAGCACATGACTTGCAGGTAGAGCCCATTAGAATTTTCTTCAGATCGAGTAACCCATCCCGCACAAAAAGGTCCATGAATAAGGGTTGTTTAAGGATGTTGAAAGAACCACCCATGTTTCCAGAGGTGAATTATTCAAACCCCAAAGAATCCCTCTAACACATGGCTATGATGCTCCCCCACTACTTCTGCTCGTGATCAGAGATACACATATGGTCAGCCACTAAGGGACATGCTCAACTGGTTAAGGTCAAACAACTGACAAGCAAATCTGTGTATTGAGCAGAATATTTGCTGTAGCCCATATTTTATACCAAGACAAAACAATGTACATGATTAACACTCCAATCAGTTAAGATCAGAAGCCATGAGAGCCACTGCCTGGTACTGCAATCAGGGCTATTATTATTATTATTATTATTATTATTATTATTATCATCATCATCATTATCATTATATTATTATTATTATTATTATTATTATTATTATTATTATTATTATTATTATTATCAATATTATTTCAGATTTTTGCCACAAGGGCAGCTTGGGGAAGGCGGGAATGAGTCGATTACATCAGCCCCAGTGTTCAAATGGTACTCATTTTGTCAACCCCGAAAGGGTGAAATGTATAAAGTCGACCTCGTCGGAATTGGAACTCAGAACGTAACGGCAAACGCAGTACCACTAACATTTCGCCCGGCGTGCTAATGCCATTTCAACAACCACCTAATCCTAAGTAAAATCCAGGTGGAGAAGAGATACCTGTCGCGCATTAATAAAAAAAAAAAAATGGAGGACAATCGTAAGAAACTTGCGAGTGAATGGAAATGGCTAAGTGTAGCTAGTCAGCGACAAAAGGGGGTACGTTGGATAACGGCAGTCGGTTAATTAACCCGGTATGTATATACAAAATAGGAATTTTTAATTTTTATCGATTTACTCTTTTACTCTTTTACTTGTTTCAGTCATTTGACTGCAGCCATGCTCTAGCACCGCCTTTAATCGAGCAACTCGACCCCGGGACTTATTCATTTTGTTAGCCCAGTACTTATTCTATCGGTCTCTTTTGCCGAACCGCTAAGTAACGAGGACATAAACACACCAGCATCGGTTGTCAAGCAATGCTAGGGGGACAAACACACACGCGCATATATACATATATATATACATATATACGACGGGCTTCTTTTCAGTTTCCGTCTACCAAATCCACTCACAAGGCTTTGGTCGGCCCGAGGCTATAGTAGAAGACACTTGCTCAAGGTGCCACGCAGTGGGACTGAACCCGGAACCATGCGGCTGGTAAACAAGCTACTTACCACACAGCCACTCCTTACCCATCCGATTTCGTTATATTTATAATTTTCTTGGTAAATCACAAAGTACATGTTCGCTTGTCTGTCCCTGTAATATCCCCTCTGTGTTGGGCCCTGTGTAGCCAATAAAAGAAATAGAGTTTGTTACTCAATATCTACAGTATTGAGCGTTATAAGTAGATACATTGTATGGTATCTTCCGTGCAGTAGTTCTTTTAGTTTCAGTGCGTTTATCTTTCCAGCTTTTCAGTTTTTCAGTAGATATTTATCAAAGTGACGGCATTTATTGAATACCTTTGATCTCAGAAATATATCTTCAACACATTCAGTGAAATTCAGGAAACTGAGGTTTTTCTCAATGGTGAATTATCCATAAATATCAGTCCCTATTTTGCTATATTTTATATCTTTGGACCACCTTCCGCGATATGCTGAATGTAGTTTCGCCTTCTTTCAACGTTAAAATATTATTAAATCCTCAATGAAAAGGTGGTCGAAATAACTTCGATAGAATTTCTCTTCCGTCATTCTAACGTAATACTCACAAACCTTTTTTTTACTTGTTTCAGTCATTTGACTGCGGCCATGCTGGAGCACCGCCTTTAGTCGAACAAATCGACCCTGGGACTTATTCTTTGTAACCCCAGTACTTATTCTATCGGACTCTTTTTGCCGAACCGCTAAGTTACGGGGACGTAAACACACCAGTATCGGCTGTCAAGCAATGCTAGGGGGACAAACACAGACACACAAGTACACACAGATACATATATATATATATACATATATACGACAGGCTTCTTTCAGTTTCCGTCTACCAAATCCACTCACAAGACATTGGTCGGCCCGGGGCTATAGCAGAAGACACTTGCCCAAGATGCCACGCAGTGGGACTGAACCCGGAACCATGTGGTTGGTTAGCAAGCTACTTACCACACAGCCACTCCTGTTGGTTATATTTATATTCTTTATGTTCTATAAACAAGAAAATTAAATTTTCTCTAGAATAAATTCTCAAACCTTGAAATTATTTCCATCGCTCTTTCGAGAGCTCTTCTCAATTTCCGCCACCATTCTGTTTTCTGTTTTCTTTCCCCAACTAAGTGGCAAATTCTAAATTTATTTAGAACAATTCGCACACACCACTCATTGCATAATCAGCTACACAAATAATTTGAATTCATGCCGATACACTTCTTGGAGTTATTTCCCCCTAATTGGCGGTGGTGTTGGTTGGTGCTATAGTAATTATGGAGTTGTTGGTGGTGGTGGTGATGTGTGTGGAGGTGGCGGCGGTACTGGTACTGATGATGATGTTGAGGGTGTCAACGGAAGTGGCGGTGGTGGTGGAGGTGGTGGCTGATAGTAGCCATGGTTATGAATATAGTGTTGTGGTGTTATTGATAGTGGCATCAGTGGTGGTGGTGGTGGTGGCAGTGGTGGTGATGGTGGTGGTGGTGGTGATGGTAGTGGTGGTGGTATGGTGCTGGTGGTAGTAGTGGTCGTGATGATGGCGATGGTGATGATGATGATGATGGTGGTGGTGGTGGTGGTGGTGGTTGTGATGGTGGTGGTGATGATGATGGTGATGGTGGTGGTGGTGCTGATGGTACTGGTGATGATGATGGTGGTAGTGGTGGTGGTGGGTATGGTGGTGATGGTGGTGGTCATGGTGATGGTGGTGGTGGTAGTAGTGGTCGTGATGATGGCGATGGTGGTGATGATGATGATGATGGTGGTGGTGGTGATGGCTGTGATTGTGGTGGTGGTGATGATGGTGGTGGTGGTGGTGGTGGTGGTGGTGCTGATGGTCCTGGTGATGATGATAGTGGTGATTGTGGTGGTGGGGATGATAGTAGAGGTGGAGATAGTATATGTGGTGGTGGTGGTGGTAGTAGTTGTTGTAGAAGCAGCTGCAGCAGCCGCAGCAGCAGCAGCAGTAGTAGTAGTAGTTGTAGTAGTAGTTGTAATATGTTGATGATGATTATGGTACCGATGATGGCGGTACTGTGTGGTGACACCAGGTTTGGTGGTGATGGTTGTGGTGTTGGTGGCAGTACAGTTAGTGGTGGAAGTGCAAGTAACGGTAGAAGCAGTAGAAGTGGTAGTAGCAGCAGCAGCAGCAGCAGTAGTAGTAGTAGGAGTAGTAGTAGTAGGAGTAGTAGTTAGTAGTAGTAGTAGTATTTGCTGTAGCAGTAGTAGTAATAGTAGTAGTAGTAGTAGTAGTAGGTAGTAGTAGTAGTAGTAGTAGTAGTAGTAGTAGCAGTAGCAGTAGTAGTAGTATTAATAGTAGTGGTAGTAGTAGTAGTAGTAGTAGTAGTAGTAGTAGTAGTAGTAGTAATAGCAGCAGTAGCAGTAGTAGTAATAGTAGTAGTAGTAGTAGTAGTAGTAGTAGTAGTAGCAGTAGTAGTAGTAGTAGTAGTAGTAGCAGTGGTGGTGGCGGCGGCTGTGATGTTGATTGTTATAGAGACAACGATGGTTGCCATAGTACTGGCGGCGGCGTAAGTGGCGATAGCAGGGATTGTGTTCTTGTTGTTGTTATTACTGTTCTTGTTGTTGTTGTTCGTGGTGATAACGATTATAGAGGTGATATTCCCGTTTTCTTATTGTAGCAACAGCAGTAGTAGCAGTGGTAGTAGTAGTTGTCGTAATCGTTGTTGTTGTTATTGTTGTTGGTGGTGGTGATAATGATGGTACAACTCGTATTCCTGTTGTTAAGATTGTTGTTGTAGTTGCTAGTGTTGTTGTTGTTATTGCGTTGCTGTTGTTGTTATTGACGTGGATAATGGTGGTAAAGTTTATATTCGCCATGTTGTTGTTGTTGTGTTGTTTTTGTTGATGGTGACGTTGGTCGGGGGGAGAGTAGGTGATGACAATAGAAGATGTCCACAGTGGTGGATTGTCTCCCCTCACCGTCTCTCTCTCTTTCTCTCTGTCTGTCTGTCTCTTTGTCTCTGTCTCTCTCTCTTTGTCTCTGTCTCTCTCTCTGTCTCTCTCTTGTCTCTGTCTCTCTAT
>NW_021829808.1:0-5908 GCF_006345805.1 Octopus sinensis | reverse complement strand
TAGTCGAAGAAAACTGACTTCAGGACACTTTTAAAGCGTAGTACTCATTCTGTCGGTATTTTTTCCGCTGAGTTACGGGAATGTAAAGATACCAACAACGAAAGCTTGTACGTAAATTGTAATGAGTTGTACGGACACGATATTTCCTTATGCAACCAGGAATGTGTTTAATATGTAAAACTGGTATATCCAATAACATTACACTGCTGTGTAAAGTGGATGAAGCTCTATGTACTAGATCGAATGTGCTATAAAGATGGCGAATATTATTTTCGGAATTTCCTTTATAAGCATCAATTGGCATTGGCAGGTGAAACGGCCGTACGATAAGTTATGTCATGTTATGTTAAGTTTTGTATTATAAAATAATTAACTGATGTTGGTCAATTTGTTTGCTGATCAACAGTTTTCTCCATTTTCTGCTTATTTAAATTGGATTCCTAATAAACTTTTGTTTATTCAGTTATTACCTGTACCCTATGAGTATAGTGTGCCTGCATACCCATACCCAGGAATAACGTAAGTAAATGAGACTGGTTATAAGAATGGATATTCTTATCCCTTAGAAGGTTATTCCAACCGCTAACTCTGATATATATATAATTATATATATATATATATATATATATATATATATTGATAGACAGATAGATAGATATGCATTAATGTATATACACACACATACATAAAAATATATTGATGCATACATTTATATATAAATATTCATACACACACATCAAGGCAGTGCCCCTGCATGGTTGCAGTCTAATGACTGAAGCATGTAAAAGATACACACATATGTACATATATATGTTTACATATACAAATACCTATTATTTTTCATATCCATACATATGTATATATATATATATATATATATATATATATATAATATATATATATATATATATATGTATAAATTCTAAATATCTTATAGAGATATGTACGGTGGTGGAGAAAGGGAGTGGCTGTATACTGTCAACTTAACGAAGGACACAGGAATGTGTCAAGGCTGACAGGAAGCGTCGATGCTTCCTAGGGCTAAACAGCGGTGAGTTAATTCCCTTACAGGACTGTCACGTTAAGTTGACAGTATACAATCACTCTCTCTCCCCCCTCTCTCTCTCTCTATCTCTCTCTATATATATATATAATACGACAGGTTTCTTTCAGCCTCCATGTACCAAATCCGCTCGCAAGTGCTTGGTCGGCACGAGGTTATAAGTAGAAGACACTTGTCACGCCTACGCATATATATGTATATATATATATATATATACACTCACATGCGTATATGTGTGTACATGTACATAGCTGTTCCTTAATAGTATATAAATTTTAAAAAGAGGAGCACGTATCTCCACGAAGAAGATGTCAACAAAATATCACAGCTACATGCGGAGAATTTCTGTTTATTTTTATATATGTATAAGTTTTATACATAGAGTAAAGTTGTTACATCTGTGGCTGTTGGTTTAATGGGTTAGTGTCAGGAGATGTACAGAATATTTACTTGAAGAAAATGATTCTTCATTGCTGAGAAGCCCCATTTCCTGGTCAATAAAATATATTCCGCTTCATGTTATAGACTGATATAGAAATTATTCCCGTGGGTAGGTTGAATGTGTACACAAAATAATATATACACATTTAGATGCATACACAATTCATCTCGACTTTTGCTATTTGCGTCAAACACGCATAGTCGTAGGCACATACGTGTGAGTGCTTTTCAGCATGTGGATTTATGTGTAAGTGTGTGTGCAGGCTACGAAAAATACAAAAGGGTCATAGAAAAAGTTTGTGTAAATAAAATTCCATGCAGACATTCAATAAAAGTATTTTTACCAAGGATATTAATTAAAGACAAACACGCATACTCACAGGACATCGGTTGGCCCAAAGATATAGAAGAAGACTCTTGCTCAAGGAGCCATGCTGTGGGACCGAACCCGGAACCATGTGGCTTAGAAGCAAGCGACTCACCATACAGCCACGCTTAGATACACAAACACACACACACACAAACACACACACAAACACACACACACACACACACACACACACACACACATGCACGCACACATAGTTTATTCAATAAATTTGATTCTTACATCACTTTTTTCAGGTGCAACTTGTCATAACGGTGACAGTAAATGGCGTTGCATAACGTATTGCTTAAAGTTGTAATTAAGATGTTAGCTGACAAGTAGGACTGGATTTTAGGAGAGATTACCTGTATCATAATGATTCGTGTCGAGTATCAACATGCCGATATGACAGCTAGTCTCTACTTCGTATACAGAGTAAAATCTGTGTAAGATGTGACATTGTCAGCTCTAATGGAAACTGCGTCTTCATTTCGGATTTCACAATGACTAATTTGAACAGGGTCTAGGGTCAATTCCGACCGCTAATGTGAAGATGCTGGAAAATCTTGTCATTCACTGGCTGGAGAGAAGTGAAGCTATAGGTCATATCTGTGGCAGCAGGATTCAGCTCATTGTCATAACTCTGGAAGTTTCGCATGTGGTACACGGAGAATTTCTACGAATTTACCAGCCCCAGTTTTTGGCCTCCTGATTCACCCAATTGCAATCCCATGGATTACTATGCCTGGGCGTGGTTGAGAAAATCATGAAGCACTTAGCCTGAAGCACCAAAGCCGAGCTGGTGGCTAAAATCAAGTAGATGCTAAAATATCTTCCCGTGGACACTGTAAAGAACGTATGTATCACGTTCAAGAGCAGTTTTGAGGGCGTGGTTAAAGCTGAAAACGTTTACATTGGGTATATTGTTATCTCACAGCCATAATCTATTTTTTGAAATACTTCTAATTTTGAGTTGTATATTATGTTTTCTTTTCCCGTTATGCAATCACAGAGAGAAAGAGACTGGAGTACTTACTTATATTAGCATATATATGTATACAGATGCCGCTCTCTGTAGGCTTCACCTATTGCATTTTATATTCCCGTCATGTAGACAGCTGTAATGGACCAGACATATGATCGAAGGAATCGATCCGTGATCAATTATTTTTGAAAGGCATATTAATCTTCTGAACGTATTACCCATTCTGTCATAGTTGATAGTATATTCTTACTTCCCTGTTACTGAACTCTCAGTTTATGCTCCATAGATTATTTGTAATGTAAATGTGTTTATGTACGAGTAATTTCCTGTATTCTGAATTGTTTCATAATGTCCACGTGAATTATAAAGTCATAATAATAGGACAGAACTCAAGTTGTCTCATGAAATATAAAATAGCCTGTGTTTTTTTTTTGTTGATACAGAGTGAAGTTTTCATAATCTCCGATTCTGTTCTTCTCTTTTTGTTTCTTTTTTTATCTTTGATTCATGCAGATAACTATTGATCTTGAGATATAATCTGATTGTGATTAATATGTGATCGACAACAATAATTGCCAGAATTAAGTTCTGCGTCTTCTCTTTCTCTTTTCATAAATCTGGGAAAATTAAACATTGTATATTAGTTTCCTTATATCAGTTTTAATATGTAACAGTTGAGCAAGAGTTTAGTCAAACTGTTTCGTCTCGAAGCAAATCGATTTGTCGCATTAACGAAAAACTAATCCATCTCACACTCGATCACACGACCTTTATCACATGAGGGAATTTTCGTTGTTAAATTTTGCTGAATCATTTCTCTAATCACTATATCCTGCTTAACTCGACATTATGATTAACGACATCAAACCGATAGAACCTCGCTTGCTGCGGAGATATTTGATTAGATTTTGGACATTACGAACTAATCTCTTAATTAGTGAATTACAAGTACTACACTGGATTGTGGGTTATCAAAATCCCTAGATATTAACAGTGCAACAACCAATTATAGATTTCGATCTTGTGAACGTTACTGCGGAGAAAATAAACGATATGAGTCTATTTATAGTTCGGGTTTATGTAAGGCAGAAACTAATAATTTCAGTTCCAAATTCCTTGGACATTTGTAATCTCTGATTTCTTTTGAACCTTTTATTTTATTCCAGCTTACATCTTCTTTATCAGTTAACGTGAATACTTGTACTAATGGAGAATATTTCATTAAACACAAACGTTCATTTGATTCTCAATATTCTGCTTCATGCTTAATCATTCTTCTATGAACTTATACCGTACTTAACTGTTCCAAAAGTAGATCAACTCTCTCTCTCGTCAATGGGTTAACAAATCCACCTCAATCTACTTCAACATTGTTCTGCGTATATAACTACTTACAGAAAAAAAAAACAATAAGAAACAAACTACAAAACAAAGAAAAGTACAAAAAGGTGTGCTGTGTAATTTCTGTTACTTAATTCTTGTACAATTTACTTTTGAAACAGTTTGGTTCGATCAAGCTTTCACTTTGCTTCCTTGTGATGAAATAGATAATATAAGGAATACAATAATTCATTTGATGCAGTTCATAATTCGTATGTTTGTGTGTATTTTATGTTAGAAACATCAATCAATATTTTTTGGTCTAGACATCTACCTTTGTTTCAGCATTTTTCCGTTCATGAGTAACAGATTGAAATTTCCGCAACAAAAGTATGCATATTTTAGTACTTTACAGAAAGGGATATATATACATACATATATATATATATAATATATACATATAATATATATATATATATATATATATATATATATATATATATATACATATATATATATATATATATATATATATATATATATATATAATATATATATATATATATAATATATATATATGTATATATATATATATATATATATATATATATATATATTATATATATATATATATAATATATATATATATATATATATAGGCACAGGCGTGGCTGTGTGTGGTGGGAAGCTTGTTTCTTGGCCACATGTTCCTCGGATCAGTCCTACTGCGTCACACCTTCAGGAAGTGTTCCTACTATAGCGTCGGGCCGACTAAAAAATTGAAGGTGGATTTCCTAGACAGAACTTGAAAGAAGCCTGTCGTATATATATATATATATAACGGCGGTACATCAGCATGGCCGCAGCTCTGAGCTGAAACAAGAAAAAAAAATATATGGTTATAACCGAGGACTGTTTGATTTTATTATTTTTCTTCTTTTGTGGGGGGGGGGGCATTATGTGAGTTGCAAATATTGTTGTCTGGGGAGACATATTTTTGTAAAAAAAGGAAATAATAGTCCTTTGGTTGCTATTTCTAAAATGTTCGGTATGTGGTCATGCAACTTGTTGCAAACCCTTATTGTTATAATTATATAAGTTTTTAAGGAATACAATCCTTTTCCATACCGAAATACTACTAGGTGAAATTTGTTGATTTTATTAAATTAATTATTTTTTACCCTATACCTGTAATGATTATATATATATCTATATATATGTATATATATATAATATTATATATATATATATATATATATATATATATCTATATATATATATATTATATATATATATGTTTGTGTTTATGTATATGTGTGTTTTGTCTGTTATGTCTGTGTTGGTTTCCACTGTAGTCTGTGTGTGTCATGTCCTCGTCATGACACCCTTGACAGACCGATTGCAGGTGTTTATGTACACGAAACTTAGCAAAAGTGACCGATAGAGTAAGTACTAATCTTACAAAGTATAAGTCTTGGGGTCGATTCCCTCGACTAAAACCAAACATGGCCACAGTCAAATGACTGAAACAAGTAAGAAAAAAGAATTAAGAATAAATACATACATACATGCATATATATATATATATTAATAAATAAAAAAACATATGCATATATACATACATATGTTTGTATTTAGTTTTAATTTATTATATGAGAAACTCACGCATCCATTTCTAAATAAGATTGCTCTTTATATATATATATATAATATATATATATATATATATATA
>NW_021829807.1:0-5864 GCF_006345805.1 Octopus sinensis | reverse complement strand
ATTTCAGGCTTTGTGTCTATAGTAGAATTAAGAATCGCTAGCAAGCCGGGCAAAATGCTGAAGGGCATTTCGTTCTGACTTGCCCTCTCCGCACACCTGTTCCAAATTTGTTGGTCTTGTGCCCAAAATTTGAAACCAATATGTTGTAATAATTCTGCTTGACACTCTGTTACTTAGCCCGTCTGTTACGCTTTCACGAGATTAGTTGAAGGGAAAGACGAAGAGCGATAGAAAAAGGGAGAGAGGAAAGAGGAAAAGGCAAAGAGTGAGAAAGAAAGAGAGAGAGAGAGAGAGAGAGAGAGAGTTTGTGGGTGTGTATTAAGTCTATAAACTTGTGCATAAAGTTTTATAAGGTGTATATATAAAGTGCTTTAAGTAATGATCGAATTTCAACATCCTTCAGCTTTCAGTGATTAACAGACGAGCGACTATCTATTGGTACAGACACAACACAGGGTACGCTTTCAGATATTTTTGATAAAGTTTTCAGAAATAACCCAATAAGTTTACCATTAGCTCCGTGAAATATTCACGGCTCCCGCTAGTAATATAATTAACAAGGTTAACGTAGTATATTTAACTTTCTTAGTATTATATACTTAACCAAATTAACATAGTAAAGTTGGTAGGAAGAAGTATAAGAGGTGTTTGTTAGTCAGAAAGAGAAACACTTGTTCTAAATTAGTTGTAAGTGAGGAAATTGAAGAAACGTAGAGATGTAAAGGGAATGGTAGCGTTGGTGGTTCTTGAAGACAGCTGTTGGTGTGGCATTGGATTATTGCCGTTATTTCTTATTATCGGGGAATATGGTGGCGAGATGTAATTAGCACTGATCTGTCTGTCTGCCCATGCACACATGCATACATATTTACACGCACCCGTTCACTCGCTCGCTTGCGCTCACACTCGTACACACACACTTACTAAGGACTCGAATAGTTTCGCTTCTTCCCAGATTAACTGTCTACAAAATTACTAGAAACTCTTTAGATATACATACATACATACATACATATATACATACATAGGCGCAGGAGTGGCCGTGTGGTAAGTAGCTTGGTAACCAGCCACATGGTTCTGGGTTCAGTCCCACTGCATGGCATCTTGGGCAAGTGTCTTTTGCTATAGCCCCGGGCCAACCAATGCCTTGTGAGTGGATTTGGTAGACGGAGACTGAAAGAAGCCTGTCGTATATATGTATATGCATATATGTATGTGTGTCTGTGTTTGTCCCCCTAGCATTGCTTGACAACCGATACTGGTGTGTTTATGTCCCCGTCACTTAGCGGTTCGGCAAAAGAGACCGATAGAATAAGTACTGGGCATACAAAGAATAAGTCCCGGGGTCGAGTTGCTCGATTAAAGGCGGTGCTCCAGCATGGCCGCAGTCAAAATGACTGAAACAAGTAAAAAGAAGAAGAAGAAAGAAAGAATATATACATATATATACGGTCATCCCATAAATATTACGGTTTTTTATACTTCTTTTATTTTTCAAAATTAAGATAAGCAAAGTTCTCTTTTAATCTATACTCTCCTTAATTTTCTACAATGCCCTTCCATCTATATGGTAGATTTGCAAAGCCCCTCTTCCAAAATTCACTTGTCCGTGACAAAAAAATATTCATTCGGTACTGTTCTGACCTCGTCTACAGAATTCATAATTTTTCCGTTCAACTGATTTTGAAGATTGTGGAATAAATGATAATCCGAAAGGGCAATGTCCGACGAATATGGTGGGTGAGGCATCGTTTCTCATTCACTCTGCTCCAGCCTTTGGAATGTCATCCTCGCTGTATGTGGGCGAGCATTAGATTCAGAAAGTTTGTGAGGAACCCATTAACCCAATTTGCTGACTTCTCCGATGGCACGCATGTGTCGATGAATGGTTGAATGACCAAATCCAAGCTTCTCTGCTAGCTTCTAAACAGTTACGATGAGACTTTGTTCCACCAGGACGTCCTCGTCGAGCTCTACAGACCATCCAAGATGAGGCTCTTCTTCTAGGCTGTAGTTTCCGGCTCGGAATTTTTGGAACCACCATTGACACTGGCTAACGCTTATTATCCGATCCCCATATACTGTATTAATATTCCTCGCAGTTTCCGTTACGCTGTTGCCTTTATTGTATTAATATAACAAAATATACCGAATATGCTCCTTTGTTACTTCCATTATGGCTTTGAAAAAATAACTGTTAAAATCAAGCTGCACTCTTCAAAAGTTGCACTAAGAATAAGGACAAGGTAAAATTACTACCTGCTTTTGTAGCAAGTTGATGCAGGTAGTTTATCTCGACCCCCCTCTAACATTTAGTTCATACAACTGAAAAGAAAACGCATTATTTAGGGGATGACCCAATATATATAATATATATATATATAAAACATATAATTATATAGCACACACACACACACACTCATATATATGTACTCTTTTACTCTTTTACTTGTTTCAGTCATTTGACTGCGGCCATGCTGGAGCACCGCCTTTAGTCGAGCAAATCGACCCCGGGACTTATTCTTTGTAAGCCCAGTACTTATTCTATCGGTCTCTTTTGCCGAACCGCTAAGTGACGGGGACGTGAACTCACCATCATCGGTTGTCAAGCAATGCTAGGGGGACAAACACAGACACAAACACACACACACATACATATATATATATATATATACATACATATATACGACAGGCTTCTTTCAGTTTCCGTCTACCAAATCCACTCAAAAGGCATTGGTCGGCCCGGAGCTATAGCAGAAGACACTTGCCCAAGATGCCATGCAGTGGGACTGAACCCTGAACCATGTGGTTGGTTAGCAAGCTATTTACCACACAGCCACTCTACCAATGAAGCAACTTCTTTACCCATTTACTTAATAATTATCACTCTATCAATCTACCTACCTGTCTGTCTATCTATCTATCTATCTATCTATCTATCTATCTATCTATCTATCTATCTATCTATCTACCTACCTACCTACCTAACTAACTAACTAACTAACTAACTATATAGCTAGCTATTTAAATACTATTTTATATATTTATTTATTTTTATTTTTGTTATTTACCCATATTTAAATCTACTTTATGTTAAGTGCTTCAAGCGAGACATGCGTTTAGTATATGTGTGTTTAAACTGTGATTACGGAAAAAGTCACTCGTAAAAAGCTTTGAACAAAACTGGGTGGCAAACGTCCATCATCTCGTGATGTTTATTTTGCCGTTTCACAGTTTTTCTAAAAGAAAACTATAAATCTCTCAGATACAACCACCCTCTCCCCTATCTCTCTCACATGCACACACACACACACTCACACTTACACTTATAATAAATACTCATATATATATATATATATAATATATATAGATATATATATATATATAAAATAAACGCACAAACAGACAGACGGAACGGATTTTATATATTATGTGTGTGTGTGTATATATGTATGTATATATATATATATGTATGTATGTATGTATGTATATATGTATGTATGTATGTATGTACATATTTATATATATATATATATATATTATATATATATATATATATATATATATTATATGTACATACATACATACAATACATATATACATACATACATATATATACAACATACATACATATATACACACACCACCACACACATAATATCCGTCTGTCTGTTTGTGCGTTTATAACTCGAGTATTGTTCATCCGATAGCGCTGAAATTTTAAATATGGATACATGATAGAGCGGGGCGTTCCGTAATCTAAAAAAGATTTTCAAAATCGTTAGTTTCAAAGTGAGAATCGCTGGTTTTGTAATCTTTAATGTCCTGTTTGTTCCGCCATAAAACAACCAGTTGCTTAGACAGCCGGCACATACCATTTCGCTAACAACAAGAGGAGTACAGGATGACAGTCAACCAAAACAGTCGCTATACTGTCTCTCTTCTTTCTTCTCTTTGTGGGGTTAATAAACTTCACCTTTAGCTACAGTTTCTCATTCAAACTACATAATAGGCAGAATTGTCGGATTAAGACAGTAGGGTGTTTTGAGGGAGAATTGGCTGCTATTTCTACCAGGTCTTACGTCTGTATTGTTATGTGACATACTGTCCTGTATATTATATATTACTTATGTTTTCCAAAACCGAATCATAGATGTTGACGTATGGGGCATCAAAAGATTCAGTACTATTTTAGCTACAAATTAAACTTAATTTCCATTCACATATTTGCATTTCAAATAATCTTTTCCACAAATCAACTATCATAAACATTTTATACGATGACGTCACATTTTCTATATGTGCGTGTAACTTAAAAGACACACCTTCACTCACTCTATCTCTCTTTCTCACCCCTTTCTCTCTCACATACACACGCGCAAGCACACACTCACGCACGCACGCACACACACACACACACACACACACACACACACACACACACGTCCATTTCATATAGACTTACATACAGCTTTCACTTTCTTTCTCTATTCTTTCCGCTTACTCTTCTTTCAATTTCTGCTTTCTTCAAATAAAATTTCTACGGATAAAACTGCTTACAAAACTAGGGATTAATGTATAATTTCTTTCTATGTTCATAATTTTTTGTTTACAATATTGAGAAAAATATGCCCCCAAAGAAAAGACGTAATCTCTCCAGAAACAAGTATAACGCAAGGAGGATTGTAGAAAACCGAAGGCGAGAGTCTGAAGAGAGAAGAGAGATGAGATTTTCTCAACATCAGGAAATGCATGTTGCAGCACTTAATGCTGGATCATTAAATCAATGTTTTAATGATGAAACAGAAGTCTCAGAATAGCTCTCAGAAACAGACTACGTATAAATTCGTTCTTCACAACTCTTGAAGCTGTTTTCAGAGATGATCCGTCCCATTGAGTGTTTCTTTAAGAAAAATGAAACTTTTAAAAATGCATGTATGTTCCAGATTCCTAATCTCTATATTTTTCTACGTGGATAAAAAAAAAAATTCGAAAAAAGTTACAAGTTAAGAAATTGCGGTAGGGACGGGGGGCGGTAATTAAAATTTTGAAAACTTAATCTCTGAACAAAATCGTATTAACTCCCTTTTATACAATGAAACAATACATAGTTTGTGATCCTTCTTAAGAACAGAAAGCACTTTCATGCAATCCCATGCAAATTGTACCCCCCCTCTTCACTTTTAACCAAACGATAACTTCCATTATGCCTGTGATCCAGTTCACTATATATCAGCTGAGGTAATTCTACCCATAAGAAAGGAACAGATAATACAATGTGGCTGTAGGTCACAACAACCGGGAAACGCCGGATGCAGTGCTAGTGTGTGTGTATAATAAAAAAAGAAAATGCACACAGGTTTACATAGTTTTAATATATTTTATAAATGAAAGAGTATTGTGTTTGTCGACCAGTTTCACTTTCGCTAATCATGTGTGGAGAAATTTGCGAATGAATCAACAAGATCTGTTGATTCATTCATTCACAAACTTCTCCACACACAACATGAACTAAAATCTTCTGAAAGAAAATACGAAATTACAATAATTTCAATCTCATGATTGGCAAAAGCGAAACCGGTTGACAAACACCATATTCTTTCACTTATAAAATATATTAAAACGTAATTTAAAACTATGTAAACTGCGTACATTTTTCTTCTTTTATTTATATAATTGCATTAAAACTCAACACGTGGGGAGAATTGAATGGTCCTCCTCCCTTTTCTTATACTCTACTCTTTACTTGTTTGACTGCGGCCATGCTGGAGCACCGCCTTTAATCGAGCAACTCGACCCCGGGACTTATTCTTTGTAAGCCCAGTACTTATTCTATCGGTCTCTTTTGCCGAGCCGCTAAGTGA
>NW_021829806.1:0-5915 GCF_006345805.1 Octopus sinensis | reverse complement strand
TCCCGCTCTCTAAGCATGGGAGAGAAAGTCGTATGGTTAAATTCCTCCATAGGGTCCTCTCAGAAGCAATCATCATTACACTTTTCGCTTAGATTCTCAAGTGTGGCCCACGGAAACTATTCTTTTTTTCTTTTTTCTTTTAATAGTTTCAGTCATTTGACTGCGGCCATGCTGGAGTAGCGCCCTAAAGGGTTTCAGTCGAACAAATCGACTTATTCTTTGCAAGCCTAGTACTTATTCTATCGGTTCTCTTTTGCCGAACTGCCAAGTCACGGGGACGTAAACACACCTGCACCGATTGTCAAGCAGACACAGACACAAAAACACGCACATAGATATATATATATATAAACACACACAGACACACACAAACACACACACACGCATACGTAAACAACAGGGACGTAAACAAACCAACAGCAATTGTCAAATACAGGCAGAGAAACACACACACATATACGACGGGCTTCTTTCAGTTTCCGTCAACCAAATCCGATCACAAAGCTATACTCGGCCTGAGCCTATACTAGAAGACACATACCCAAGGTGCCACGCAGTGGGACTGAACCCGAAACTAATCATATCAATCTTGATCTACCCACTAGATTTCCTGCTGGATGGCTCGGCATGACGAATCCGTCTTGCGATTCTTTTCTGCAAAATTCTATCCACAAATTCTTAGTACCGGAGCTTTGGCCTCTCACTTTGGAAAAGCAGCAGCTCAACCAGGAGAGACTCCTAGATTTCCGAGCCATGCATCGTGTAGAGTAACGTTATTCCAGAGAGCCTTCGGAAGAACCCGATTTTGGCCGCTTATGTTCGCGATCGTATTTTTTCGGTTATTAAGAAATACTAACTTGGTGTCTGGCGCGAATGAGACCGCCAAAAACTGCAAGCCCGAACAGCCCGTGCACCTGAGTCGAATCGCCACTGTTATATAAACCCTCCTTCCCTTCTTTCCTGAGCATCAAATAATACTTTAATGTTCCACGTCTCGCGTTGCTGTGTTTTTTTCTGTGTTTTCTTGTTTGGATTAACTATATATTATATATATATATATATATATATATATATCTATATATACATTACATATATACGGCGGGTTTCTTTCAGTTTCCGTCTACCAAATCCACACACAAAGCTATCGTAGAAGATATGGCCAGATACCATGTGGTGGGACTGAACCCAGAACCATGTGGTTGGGAAGGAGACTTCTTGCCACCTAATACACCTGCACCTATGGAAATTGTAAAATTCAATAATATCCGGAGAGAAAGAGACATAGATACAGAGAGTGGGGGGGGAGATGACGAAAGGAACCACATAAAATTCGTTTTTCGAAAATTAGAAATAAAATAGAGACGAATAGAAAAATAACCATTCCTAATTTTAGAGATAACCTTTGAATGTACATACGCGTGCTTGCGGTCGTGTATGTGGTGTGTGTGTGTGTGTGTGTGTGTGTGTGTGTGTGTATGCGACCAGCGTTACATATATATATAGTCACTACAAGGATATATAAACCTGTTATATATCCTTCGATGAGTTGGAAGTCCAGCTAACAGGAGTTCGAATCCTGGCGCCGAGTTGTTCACAGTTGTTTTCGTCATCCATTTCCCTGGGACCAGTTAGTAAAGTAAGGATCTCTATCCTGTTTCATTACCCATCGATCCCTCTTCTCCGCCCACTATTTCGGCGAGGGTCGGGAGGGAATTGTAACTGGTTTAATTTATTGTTGTTGAGAAATATCTCTTCAGTATAAACATAGGTATATTATAAATGTCAAATATTGTTAAATAAGAATACGGAGATATTTAATGGATACAAATTAATTTACATTTTAAGAAATGTTAATAAATTAAATTAAATATCTCCATTTTCTTACTTATCATATTATGTATATGTATATATATATATTAATATATATATATTATATATATATATATAATATAGCTTTCGAATGATGCCACCCCGCGGTTTGGCGGTCAGATCAGCATTCCTCTCTGGTGCAGGGTTACTCATTCACAGCTGAGCGGGTTGGGGGTAGTGTGAAATGAAGTGTTTTGCTCAGGAACACAACGCACTGCCTAGTCTGGGAATCGAAACCATGGTCTTGCTATCATGAGTGCAACACGCTAACTATTAGCTTACGCGCCTACACACAGACATTCACACACGCATACACACATGCACACATATATACACACAGGTATGCACATACACACGCACGTACACATACATACACACACAAGCACGCACTTATGCTCGCGCACACACATATACACACACGTACAAATACATGCCCACACATACACACAAGCACGCACATACGCGCGCGCACACGTATACACACAAGCACGCACATGCACACGCACGCAGACATACACAGATGCGCACATGCGCACAAGCACGCGCATACGCTCGCGCACACACATATACACACACACGCACATACGCGCACACAAATAAACGCACACACACACATACAAACACATGCACACACACACACATACACACACACATGCACACACACAAACATGCACACACACACACACGTACTCACACACACCACACACACAAATACACGCTCACAAAAGCACACACACAAATATGCGCGCACGCACAGACACGCATATATGTACAGGGTGTGGCAAAATAAGAATATCAGATTCACCATCCTTGATAACTATCTTCGCAGCAGACGCGTGAAATGCATTGGTCCAAACCAAGATGGGAATTGTAAAGAATGAATGCGCTACTACCGCCGCCTGCCTAGCTTCACCACTGGCACGGTGGGTCTGAAGAGCCTATGGGAGGTTTCTCTACTGCACCTTATAATTTTATATATGCATGCAAAGGCCATGCGCTATTGAGATTCCTTCTATCTTTCAGTCAGCCAACATTTAATGCACGCTCGACTGAAGATTGCTTGCAACACAGTTGGAAGAAGAAAAGGATTATCTGCGAAAAGGAAAAGAAGAATTTATAAAAATTGTAAATCCGAAACGAAATCGGAAATAGTCAACATCGTTACTTGAAACAATTTCCCCCTATAGGGATTACCAATAACATGTGTGTTTGAAAAGCTGTAAACAGCGAAAGCGCCTAACAAATAATACGAAAACTCTCTTCCGAACGATTCTGGCCACTCGTATCAAGAATACAATATTCTTCCCGAACAAGGAATTGAACCCACGATCTTATGTTCGAAAGTCCAGACGCAATCTGATAGCAATACATATCATCTAATAGACATGCATCCTCTGTCAATTTATGTTGAGCCAGAGAGGCAGAGTAGGCTCATCAGACCAGTATGATCTGAAGCCATTCTCTAGTGGAGAGAACATGCTGAGTCCCTCGTTCTGCACTGGACCGAACACAGGCAGTCCAATCCAAATATGCACACCACATAGGAAGGCAATAATTATTTCTACTCTAGGCACAAGGCCTGAAATATGGAGTGAGGGAGCAGTCGATTACGTCTAGCACTGGGGTCAGCTGATACTTATTTTACTTATTTCTTTACTACCCACAAGGGGCTACAAACAGAGAGGACAAACAAGGACAGACAAACGGATTAAGTCGATTACATCGACCTCAGTGCGTAACTGGTACTTATTTAACCGACCCCGAAAGGATGAAAGGCAAAGTCAACCTCGGCAGAATTTGAACTCAGAACGTAGCGGCAGACGAAATACCCATTTCTTTACTACCCACAAGGGGCTACAAACAGGGAGGAAAAACAAGGACAGACAAACGGATTAAGTCGATTACATCGACCCCAGTGCGTAACTGGTACTTATTTAATCGACCCCGAAAGGATGAAAAGCAAAGTCGACCTCGGCGGAATTTGAACCCAGAACGTAACGGCAGACGAAATACTGCTAGGCATTTCGCCCGGCATGCTAACGTTTCTGCCAGCTCGCCGCTTTGTTACGTATTTTACTGACCTTTATCGCCGCTGATACTTATTTTACTGACCCCGAAAGGATGAAAGGCAAAGATGACATGAGCGGCATTTGAACTCCGAACATAGCAGGAACGTAATTATGACGCATATATCAATGCTTAACTTTGGTTTGTAACGATTGAACAACATTCTTAAAAGTTTGATGAATTATTATCGCTGAGAGTTCTGAAATCACTGCATGTTATTGAAATGGGGGTGGGATCGGATGAGGTGGGGGAGCTACAGAAAACACACATACACACACATACACTCATGTACACAAACGTATACCCATGCGTACAAACATAGTTCTCACATACACACACACAGGCATGAAAACATTTTTTTGTTTATTCAGATATACATCAAAGGGTGAGGTTTACACAGATATACACACACACATACATACATATGCACGCACGCGTTTGTGTATGTGTGTGTGTGTATAAGAGTGTATAAGAGTGTATGTGAGAATGTGTGCATTTGCGCATGAGTGTATATTGCACACACACACACACACACACACACACACACACACACACACATGTACTTATGTATGTGTGTATGCGTGTGTGCTTGTACATGTGTGATTTTGCGCGTGTTTACCTTTTCTGAAAACCGACGTCGCCTTTCATCATTCCGAGATCGATAAAATTAATTAACCAGCGAACTATTTGTATGTACTGTCCCCAGGTACTGCTGGGAGCGGAGGTAGGTGCGGGTGTCTCTGTGTTCAACCTACCTCCTCTGAACACCGACTCCACCCAGCAGGTTCACAGACCAATGACTGAAACCAATAAAGGAAGAGCTACCACTAAATAGAATAACAATATCAATAAAGAATAGAATAACAAATATTGTTCTGGTGAATTCCATTTGAATTCCGACAGAGATGGAATTTATTGCGAAAGAGAAGCGAGTGTTTGCAAAATAACAAAGCGGGTATTAATAACGAAATGGCGGCATTGGCGTGTGGCGAGAACAGAGCGTGGCTGATAACAGCAATGGCTGACGACAAGTGGTTATTATCGTCTGCATCAATCATTTAACGGAATTATGATAAATATCAATGAACGATGGGAGGGAATGGGCAGACAGGGGCGGTAAGAGGCGGAAAGGAGCGAATTTTAATGTGTCGGTGAAACAAATGATGAACAAACAGTTAAAATAACCATTTAAAGATATGTTGATTAAGAATTGATATACAGAACACACAAACACACACAACGTATGTACACGCAACACATTCACATCTTCCCAAACACTCACAACCATTCATACACACACACACACAAACACACACAAACACACACAAACACACACAAGATATTGAAGAGGTATGACTGAGTTTCGTGTTTATACGTATACACATGTACATGTATGTATATATACACATGTGTGTCTAGAGTTGGAAGTATATACGTATATAGGTGCACGAGTATCTAAGTTACCTCGGAATCAGGGGTTTACAGATTCGATTCCGTTGCTCAGCACCTTGGGCAAGTGTCTTTTCTACCTTATTTTGTACTTAACAATGCCTTGTAGGTGAAACTACGGAAGCGAATAACTGTACGAAAGCCTGCCATATGAGTGTTTGTTTGTTTGTTTGTGTGTGTGTGTTGATAATACATTTATTCATTCATTCATATACACGCACACACACTCACTCAGACATACACACACACGCACACACAAACAGCTCCCCCCACAAAAAACAATAAGTTACAGAAAACAGGTATGGTGTTTGATGCTTTATTGAATACATACTAGTTTCAGCAACATACGTAATAAGTACATAACATTTGTAGAAACATTACGCAATCTTGCACGCTGTCTCATCAGTGTTCTGCAATAAATATAGGAACAGAGCTGAAAGCTCCAAATACATTCGCTTTTTCGCTATGCAAATTATCAACAACTTCACATATCACCAGATTAGAATAACCGATCGCAAAGAACGGCTGTA
>NW_021829805.1:0-5933 GCF_006345805.1 Octopus sinensis | reverse complement strand
CCTTAGGCTGTAACCTTTCGAAATACCAATATCTTCGTTCGTTATTTACGTTATTTACATTATTTACATTCGACTGATATTTGTCCTCATCTTGTTTGTTGTTTGTGTTAACAACAAACAAGATGAGGACAAATATCCGTCGAATGTAAACACTGTAAAGAACGTACATAATTCCTCATCTCTTAAATATAGAACTCTATCTTCGTTCGTGTCTTCTATTGTAGCTGTGCGACGACGAATAACTTGATCTAGTTCGCTTTTGTTTTTTGTTGTTAGTTTCTTTGTTTTTTTTTTTAGCCCTGGGCTGTCCAAGACCTTCTATTCTATTTGGTGGCCAGCTGGCAGGATTGCTAACACGCCGGAGAAAATGCATTGCGGCATTTCGTTCGGCTTCACGTTCCAAATTCCTATTCTGCCGAGGTCGGCTTTGCCTTTCATCTTTTCGGCTCGATAAAATAAGTACCAGTTGAATACTGGGGTGGATGTAATCGATTTATGCCCTCCCACTAAATTCCTGGCCTTATGCCAAATTTTAAAACTCAATATCTCCAATTTTAGCCAAAGGAAGACTCTAGCTTTTGGATGGCTGAGAACCTTCGTATAGAGTTTTCTACTGTTGTCTCGGGATGACAAATACCTCGGATTTGTGTCTTTTTTTGGCTTTGCGATGACCAAATCTTTAGATTAACGTCTGGTTGGATGCTTTTTCTTCTATTTGAGACATGATGAGAAATACTTTTGTTCATCCCAGTGGTTCTCAACAGGGGTCTATTATGACCCTTGAGGTTCCACATTAGATTCTGTTGTTAAAAATTGTACAGTAAATCGGTTTTACTTCGACACCACACAAAATATTTTAACAAATTTTTTTATACATTTCCTAATATTTAATTTTAAAAATATAATAGAATTTTCGAATCAAAGGGCCATGAGGCTCCACCTGAGTAAAACAATAAATCAAAATGGTCCATAGAAAAAAAAAAAAAAAACGGTTGAGAACCACTGGCTTAGTGTCTTCTTTTGTAGCCATGGGAAGACCAATTCCTTCGATTAGTAATTCTAGTCTTAGGATGACGTATGTCTAGATTTATTATATTTATATAAGTGGCTATGTGGTAAGTAGCTTGGTTACCAACCACATTGTTCCGGGTTCAATCCCACTGCGTGGCACCTTGGGCAAGTGTCTTCTACTATAGACTCAGGCCGACCAAAGCCTTGCGAGTGGATTTGGTAGACGGAAACTGAAAGAAGCCTGTCGTGTATATGTATATATATGTGTGTGTGTTTGTCCCTCCCCCTCCCCAACATCGCTTGACAACCAATGCTGGTGTGTTCACGTCCTCGTAACTTTGCGGTTCGGCAAAAAGAGACCGGTAGAATAAGTACTAGGCTTACAAAGAATAAGTCCTGGGGTCGATTTGTTCGACTAAAGGTGGTGATCCAGCATGGCCGCAGTCAAATGACTGAAACGAACAAAAAAAATTGATCCTTTGGTAAGACCGGTACTTCCGATTATTGTCTCCCTTTAGCTGTGGGATAAGCAGTACTTTGGATTAGGGACTTTGTTGTAGCTTTGGGCAGATCAAGACCTTGGATTAGGATCATTGGGACGACTAAGACCCTGAAGTAGTGTCTTCTATTTTTAGCTTTGGAATCACAAATAACTTGGCTTCGTGTCTCCCATTCTAGCATTGTAATGACAAATTCCTTAGTTTCGTAGCCTTCGAAATACCAAGAATTAACAACATTATACAAGAATTACAAACAAGTGAATGAAAACCAAATGGAAATAAGTTCCCTTCAGGTCACAACACCAACTCCTGGCATTTGGACTTGTTTGGACATTCAAGCTCACACTGTCTTCATAGTTTCAATTTTCTCTCTCTTTCTCTCACTCTCTCTCTCTCTCTCTCTCTTCTCTCACTCACTCCAATGATTCACATAAAAATTCCTTTGGTTTGAGTTCTACCAAAAGTAATATTCAACACAAATGATAATTTCTTTCCAGACACTTTGGTCGAAATCGTTCGCGTTCTTTTTTCTTTTACTTGTTTCAGTCATTTGACTGCGGCCATGCTGGAGCACCGCCTTTAGTCGAGCAAATTGACCCCAGGACTTATTCTTTGTAAGCCCAGTACTTATTCTATCGGTCTCTTCTGCCAAACGGGCAAAGTTACGAGAACGTAAACACACCAGCATCGGTTGTCAAGCGATGTTTGGGGGGGGGGGGGGGGGGTACTAACACAGAAACACAAGCATATACACACACACATACACATATATATATATACATATACGATGGGATTCTTCCAATTTCCGTCTACCAAATCCACTCACAAGGCTTTGGTCGGCCCGAGGCTATAGAAGAAGACTTGCCCAAGGTGCCACGCAGTGGGACTGAACCCAGAACCATGTGGTTGGTAAGCAAACTTCTTACCACACAGCCACTCTCTCTCTCTCTCTCTCTATATATATATATATATATATATATATATATATATATATATATATATATATATATATATATATATATATATATATATATATATATATATATATATATATATATATATATATATATATATATATATATATATATATATATATATATATATATATATATATATATATATTCTTTTATTCTGTTACTTGTTTCAGTCATTTGACTGCAGCCATGTCGGAGCCCTGTTAACAGTGATCAAAAATCTCGAGAAGTACGCGGAAAAAATAGGGGCTGCAATAAGGGTGGAGCACTTGCAGAAAACAGCACTGCTTGGAACCGCTCGAATACGCCGGAAGGTGCTCAAAAAGTAAGACGTGTTACCTTAGTTCACAGGTAGTGAACAACTGACACCGTAGTACATCTCCAGCATTAGAAGCTGGGCAAAAGGAATAAATAATAATAATAATAATAATAATAATAATAATAATAATAATAATAATAATGATGATAATAATAATAATAATAATAATATATGAAAATAAAAAAACGAATTGCTAATGAAATTATTATTTAATTTCCTATATTCAATCGGTCCGATGGGATTGGTGGGAATAAGTTTAGTGAATATGGAGGAGGAAGAGGGGGTGGAGGAGGAGGAGGAGGAGGAGGTGAAGGAACGATAGTGGCGACGAGAAGGAGAGGAAGGGGCGGTCAAGGAGGAGGAGGGGAGGAAGGGGAGGAGACGGGGAGGATGAGGATGGAGAGGGGGAAGAAGAAGAAGAGGAGGAGGAAGAGAAAGAGGAGGAGGAGAAAGAGGAGGAAGAGAAAGAAGTGAAAGAGAAAGAAGTGAAAGAGAAAGAGGAGGAAGAGAAAGAGGAGGAGGAGGAACATGAGGAGGAACATGAAGAGGAACATGAGGAGGAAGAGGAGAATATTGTCAATGGCAACGGCGACAGTATTGACAAGAAAACAACAACAAAGCAAAGAGAAAACATCGCCGATTCTGATCAGCAACTTTTTAAAAGAGAGAACCCACCCATCACGACCACAATATCAATAATGATGTCACAAGGAACAATGTATATTTCTTTATTGCCCACAGGGGGCTAAACAAAGAGGGGACAAACAAGGACAGACAAAGGGATTAAGTCGATTACATCGACCCCGGTGCATAACTGGTACTTATTTAATCGACCCTGAAAGGATGAAAGGCAAAGTCGACCACGGCGGAATTCGAACTCAGAACGTAACGGCAGACGTAATACCGCTAAGCATTTCGCCCGGTGTGCTAACGATTCTGCCAGCTCGCCCGCAACAACAACAAGATTAATTAGCAATGGAAATATTGATGTTTGCTATAAGAGGAAGTATGACGAGGATGAAGGAGTGAGAGAGAGGGAGAGACTAACAGAGTGAGGGAGAAGGAGAGAGAACTGGAAAAAGTAGAAGGTAAGAGAGATGGAGGAAATGAGAGAGAAGAATGTCAAACGAAAGGTCAAAATGGCGAATCTTCACTCATCATTGTGTCTTGTAACATCAAATTTGAATTGATTTTATGAATATACATGTGTATATATGGGTGTGCATTTGTGTGTATACATGTATCTGGATATGTATATCTCATCATCATCATCATGGCTCGGCTTTGCGAACGAAGATCAGGAAGGCTGTCCACATCGCGTGCATGCACGCTCATGACTGACAAGTCCGATGCGGGAAAGGCAGGACCGTGAGCAGTGTCCACAGATGAAGGTAGCATCCGGTGTGGTGTCAGAGGCGGCTCGCGCCTTCCTCCTGCGTCTCTTGCCTTTAAGTGCGTCTTTTCTTTGTTCCTCAGACTTGCTGACTTCGTTGAAGATCGTGTGGCACCAGACATCACGGTCTCCAGCCAGGTCTGACCAGCATTGGTGGTTAACATGACATGCTATTAGAGACTTCTTGAGGCAGTCTTTGTATAGCTTCCACGGAGCTCCTCTCACACGGTGGTCGGTGGAGAGTTCGCCAAACAGGGCAATCTTTGGAAGGCGATGGTTCTCCATTCTGGAGACATGCCCTGCCCATCGGACACACACAGTCGAGGGCTCCAGTTGATCCTATCAATGTTCAACATTCCTTCCTCCCCTTCCTCCCCTTCAACTCTCAAATCGTCCCCAGTACGTAACTGGTACTTAATTTATTGACCCTGGAAGGATGACAGGCAAAGTCGACCTCGGTGGAATTTGAACTCAGAAAGTAAAGAGAGATGAAATAGCTATTTCTATTTCTTTACTACCCACAAGGGGCTAAACACAGAGAGGACAAACAAGGACAGACAAACGGATTAATTCGATTATATCGTAATTGGAACTTATTTAATCGACCCCGAAAGGATGAAAAGGCAAAGTCGACTTCAGCGGAATTTGAACTCAGAACGTAGCGGCAGACGAAATACCGCTAAGCATTTCGCCCGACTTGCTAACGTTTCTACCAACTCACCGCCTTACCAACTTTGCATTCCTGACCTCTATAAAATGCTACCATCAAAATCTTCTGCTCTTCTTCCAAAGACACCATCGTTAACTGTCTTAATACAAAAATTATTAATGCAGTTTAATACACACCTTATCTAATTCTCTCATTTCACTCAAGTTATTTAACTACTAAAAGACCAATTCTATTTTTGGCTTTGTATTTTTATTTATTTGGTGCGGATGTCAACCGGGGCTGCAGATTTCCTTCATTTCCCAGCAGACGACAACTAAAACAACATACACACGTCTTTAGAGCATTCTGCCAGAGTTCCACTGTTTTTCTTACAGCCATCTGTTCGTGTCACTGCTTCTGTTATTTCCCAATCTTCATCGTTGCTTTTTCTCCAAAGACAGTCAGCTGTCATAAACTAACTACTCCAGAACTCCCAGTTTACCATTCCACTTCTGAAGGAAAGGCCCACACAAGTTGTGGGCAGTGGCAGCCTTTCTTTAAATCACCAAACAGAAGAGGAAGAGGCAACATCAATAAGTGAAATATATATTTCAAAAAATATATAAGTAAAAAAAATAATCTAAAGAGGAAATAGAAATAAATAAATGACTAATAACAGACAGACAGACAGACAGACAGACAGACAGACAGACAGACAGAGAGATAGATAGATAGATAGATAGATAGATAGATAGATAGATAGATAGATAGATAGATAGATAGATAGATAGATAGATAGATAGATGGGAAGACAGAAACAGACTGACAGGTAGGCAGAGAGAGAGAGATAGATAGATAGATAGATAGATAGATAGATAGATAGATAGATAGATAGATAGATAGATAGATAGATAGATAGATAGATAGATAAGCCGAAAGAAAAGAGCAACGTAGATATTGATGGACATATTCTAAGAATGTTGCGCCGGTATTGACCGAGATGTCTTCAGATCTGTAGAATATATATTTCTAAGAAACACTTCGTTTCTATCGTCACCAAATCATGGTAGAATATTTTGTTCCTATA
>NW_021829803.1:0-5873 GCF_006345805.1 Octopus sinensis | reverse complement strand
ATATATATATATATAAGCCTTCAGTCAGACCTACAGGCTGTTGTCCAATGGGCGGAAAAGAACAACATGTTGCTAAACGAAGACAAATTCGAACTGATCCACGTTGGAAGGGAGGACGCTCTGAAACTCCCATACTCCCTCCTTCTGGAGAAATTCTCATGGCGTCAACAACATCAGAGATTGGGAGTAATAGTGGACAACAACAAAGCTGGGCTACACATATAAGCAGCCAAAGTTGACATGGCCCGCAGAATGTGTTCTGGATTCTCAGAACCTTCCAGTCGAGAGATTCCCACTATATTATCCTTCTCTTCTCTACTTTTGCCCGACCCCACCTTGAATACTGCTGTCCACTGTGGTCTCCCTACACAAAACAAAATTATTATGAATTGAAGCTCCCCAAAGGTCAATCACAAAAAAGATAGCATGTCAGACCTTGACTACTGGGGTAGATTAGAGAAGCTGAAACTGTATTCACTCCAACGACGCCGTGAACGCTACATTATCTGTATGATGTGGAAAATATTCCATCAGCACTGTCCGAATGATGTTGGCATCACCTTCAAAATACATCCAAGGCTTGGACCACGTGCCATCCGTCCACAACAAAAATCTAAATCGCATCACATAACGACAATACGGCACAATTATTTCACCTCAATTGGACCCGCTCTCTTCAACATTACACCAGGACACGTCAAAACAGAAACTGACCACACAAAATTCAAGAAGTCTTTGGACAAATTCCTTCCAACAGTCCCGGACAAACCACCCACACCCGGATATGTCTCTGCAAACAATAACTCTCTGCTCGAATGGGCCTCGGTGCCAAATCCTGAATGAAAGACTTCGCCAGGTGGTGCTATTAAGTTAGACATGGCCTGGGCCAATACTGGCCAACCTTCTAAGTTATCTAAGTTATATATAATATATATACATATATATATATATATATATATATATATATATATATATATATAGGTGAGTTGAGTGTAGAAATCGGGGTGAGTACTTGATAATTATAAGCACCTGTGTAAACCGTTTGGTGGTGTAGGTGGTGGAGTAATTGATCAAAATAAAATATATATATATATATATATATATATATATATATATATATATATATTATAATATATATCTACATATATATATATGTATATATATATATAAATATATATACATATATATACATATATATATATATATATATATATATATATATATATATATAATATATATATATATAATATATATATACTATATATATATATATATACATATATATAAGTATATATATATACGTAAATATATAGTTAGATCGATACATACATATATACGTACATATATAGTTACATATATATATACATACACATAAATATATATATACATACACATGAATACATACATACATACATACATACATACATACATACATACATACATACATACATACATACATACATACATACATACATACTTACATACATACTTTAAACTGAAAGATTGAAAGACAAAGTCATTATATAGATTAATACGAACGGAACTTTTCATCGCTCTTTTTATCAAAACAACTTTTTATAGAATAATTTTATCAAGATATAATTTTGTGCAATTTTTTTTCTTTTAATGTAGAAAAATTCGAACGCAATATATTACAAAATATAATCTCGAAATAAATTTTTATTTCAAAAGTCTGTAACAAGTATTTCTACCTGTAACAATTTCATAAGTTATTGGCAGCTGTTTGCAGATAAATTTTCCGTCATTACCCACGTGATATCCTGTTAAAATATTGTTTGGTCGTTTCTTTACCGCATCGTAATGTATTTCTCATGATGGGCCATCAATACCATTCGCTAGTTGATTGATAAATATCTCTTTAGCACATTATTTGCGTTTGAAATTTATTTTTTCATAAGTCTAACGAATGTAAGATGAGTAATAACCACGAGTTTCTTAAATGTGTTGCAACAACTGTCAATGTTATTTTTTATTGGTTCGTGGTCGGATCATTTTGCGCAGATTCATATATATGCATTCCAACATCGTATTGGAAATCGCAGTTGTCGACATCTTCCTCATTGTATCACACGCAATTCACTTAGTTACTAAATAATTTCTGACCCCATCGGGCTTAATGTTCATCCGGCAACAAGATCACTTATGAGGTCTCTCATAAGCGCTACTGGTAACATGGAATCCAGGACAACGTGCTGCACGGCCGGGTCGTCAGCAACTAAACCGACAACCCAAGGCTTGTCTGGTGAGGAGGGTTGCCAGAAACCCAGCAAGACTAAAAACAAGCCCTGTGAAAAAGAGCGGATGAACCTAGTGTAGATTCAACGACTATCTAGTAAAAGTACTGGCCCTCAGAGATTCCAGGTTGGAGTTGCTGGCGTGTTGGAAGACCACTGGGAGTGACGCTACTCTTAGCCTTTGTTAAAACATGTCTCTAGAACCCGCTTCAAACCCCAGCTACGCCTGCTGCGACACTCGGACTTGGTCGGCGAATTCTATGTGACGGTCAACAATCGACGGCAAAATGAACCGCTACAGATTACACTATCATAAAGTGTGTGTGCATGTGACCAGGGACCACATATGAACTTGTATTCCCACCGAAATTCCGAACGTGAATTGGAGTTGGCTCAACCCGCTCCAGACGAATGTCCAGCAAGTAGAAGTAGAAGTGGTTCCAGCAAGTTCTATTTTCGAACAATTTTGACTTGGTACCAGAAAAGCCAGATTTTCAGTGTATCAACTCTGTTGTACCAAATCTGAGTTTTACGCTACTAACATTGTCAGAAATGGGGGCAAAAAAATAACCTAAAATCTGAAAACTGACTTAGCATAAAATACGGGGTGTATAATGTATACACAAACATGGAACGGCACTTGCTGTAAAATTTTGTCTCAGAAAAACTTCTCGAGGACTTATGTGTTTAAAACAGGGCTGCACTCAGAACACCGATGAATCGCCGGACACGTTTCGACATAATTTGGTCTCCTCAGTGATGAAAACCTAAGATATTGTGGACTAAGCCGAAAAATTATATTTGAAATGAAATTTTTACTGATATAAAAATCAGTAAAAGTTTTAATTCCTAGATTGGATTAATATACACAATTGAAGCAACCTTAGATTAAAATACATGTGTGTGTATAACGTTTATAGTTTACCAACGTGGAAAGGTATAAGCGAATATTTTGTCTCGAAAAAAGTTATGTGCATCTGTGTACCTATTTGTCTGTATCAGTTGTTTGTATCTATGTGTCTCCCTTCATTGCTTGACAACCGGTGTTGGTTTGTTTACGCACCTGCGACTTTAAGGTTCTGCAAGAGACCGATAGAATAAGTACCGGACTTTAAAAAAATACATACTGGGGTCGATTTGTCCTACTAAACCCTTTAAGGCGGTGCCCCAGTATGGTCGCAGTCCAATGACTGAAACAAATTTTATAAAAGAAAAGAGATAGACGTGTTTTCAGCCCTTAAGAAGTTTGCATGGAAACAAACAATAAATGTATATGTGCGTGGTTACACTTACAAAAATATGACAGGGGACACAACAAATAATTGTGTACTGACCCCTCAAATGTCCCTGGAGTGATGCACACTAAGTATCCAGCAACTCTGATGGTTTTCCATAGAGTCTTAGAATTCCATAGAGTCTTAGAGCTAATGCTGTTGGAAATGTTCAGATACTGGACACAGTTGTTAAACCTTAGATCTATGAAGAATGCAGTGGAAGGCCATACGTGTTTCAACAACACTCAACGCCTTCTCACAAAGCTTACGTAATTAAGTACCAATTGCATACTAGGGTCGATCTGATCGACTGGCCTCCTTCCCCAAAATTTCGGGCCTTGTGCCTAGTGTAGAAAAGAACATCTTCCGCTTTATAAGGCGGCGAGCTGGCAGAAACGTTAGCACTCTCGGCAAAATGCTTAGCGGTAGTTCGTCTGTTTTTACGTTCTGAGTTCAAATCCCGCCGAGGTCGACTTTGCCTTTCATCCTTTCGGGGTCGATGAAATAAGTACCAGTTACGCACTGGGATCGATATAATCGACTTAATCCGTTTGTCCTCTCTATGTTTAGCCCCTTGTGGGTAGTAAAGAAATCGGTATTTCGCCTGTCTTTACGTTGAGTTCAAATTCCGCCTTGGTCGACTTTGCCTTTCATCCTTTCAGGATCAATAAATTAAGTACCAGTTGCGTACTGGGGTCGATCTAATCGACTGGCCCCCTCCCCCAAAATTTCGGACCTTGTCCCTACATTAGATTGTCTGTCGTTATCGTCGTTATCGACGATGACCATGGACATCACATGGGAGAAGAAGACGGGGCATGTGTGTCCGGCTGTGGCCAATCAGTCCAATGCATCTTCGGAATGCTCTATCACAAGTCGGGCACTAATGGTCAGTTGGGACTGGAGTGAATGAATTGGCAATGGACTTGTGTAGTTCGTGGGAGGTGGTACTTCTGTTGGTACATCTTCGCCAGGCAGGGCAGCCTTGTTCTTGTGTTTCCCAGGTGTCTGGGTTGATCTCAAAACTGTTCAGTGAATCTCTGAGTGTGTCCTTGAAGCGCTTTTTCTTCTTTTTCCTCGTGACCCAAGAATACATATCAGGTAGACTTTATGATCATGTAACACCAAACTCACCAGATTTAAGTCCCACGAGATAATGCTACCTTTGGTGCGTTGTTGAAAGGGGGATTAATCGACATCCGCACAAACCAGGACTCTTTTGTTCTTTTATCTTTTCTTTTTGTATCCAGGGCGTACGAGCTTGACAGAAGTGAAGAAGAAAAATATTCTCAAACTGGAAGTCAGCCTGGATGCTTGCTAAGGAATGATTTTGCTTTTTATTTGAACATTTAAAAAATGTTGTTTTTTTTTACCTTTTACCTTATCTTTTACTTGTTTCAGTCATTCGATTGTGGCCATGCTGGGGCACGGTCCTTTGGGGATTTTTAATTGGACAAATCCACCCCAAAACTTATAGGTTTTCTTTCTTTTTTTTCAGTTTGGTACTTATTCTTATCGTCTCTTTTGCCGAACTTCTAAATTACGGTGATGTAAACAAACCAACTCTGGTTGTCAAGTGGTGAAATTGGGGACAAGCACAGACACAAAGACACGCACACATAGACAGAGAGAGAGAGAGAGAGAGAGAGACAGACAGACAGACAGACAGACAGACAAACAGATAAATAGATAAATAGACAGACAGACAGATAGATAGATAGATAGATAGATAGATAGATAGATAGATAGATAGATAGATAGATAGATAGACAGACAGACAGACAGGCAGACAGTTGACAAACGGACAGACAGTAATCAGACAGACAGGCAGGCAGGCAGACAGTTGACAAACGGACAGACAGTAATCAGACAGACAGACAGACAGACAGACAGACAGACAGACAGACAGATAGATAGATAGATAGATAGATAGATAGAGAGAGAGAGAGAGAGAGATAGAGAGATAGAGAGATAGATAGATAGATAGATAGATAGATAGATAGATAGATAGATAGATAGATAGATAGATAGATAGATAGATAGATAGATAGATAGATAGATAGGACGTGTTTCCTGACATAATAAGCAACTAGTCAAATACTGAGATCGATAGCATTAGGAAACCCTCTTCTCTGAAAACTGTTGATGTCTGGTGCTTAAATTAAGAACCATTATTTGTTGCATTTAATAAAAATTTACAAGAGATCGTTGTACATTCTACATCCGCTCATTTGGGTCTGTTTTTTACCACTGGTAGGTAGAAACGTTAGCACGCCGGACGAAATGCGTAGCCGTATTTCGTCTGCCGCTACGTTCTGACTTCAAATTCCTCCGAGGTCGCCTT